>NW_019212977.1:0-171208 GCF_002532875.2 Varroa jacobsoni
AATTTTTAATGCTCTTAGGCAATAATAATGTTCACGAGAAAAGGCTGGTACACACGCCACTAAGGCTTTTAAATTTAATTTCTTTCGATCATATCTTCTGTAACTTAGCAAATATAATAACTATAATACTAATAATGATAATACTTATCGATGAACGTTTGTTTAGAATGGCGCTCCCATTATACACATCGATTCAAAGCAAACAAATATATAACCGTTGCAATCCCAAATATTTGCTTATATGCTTACAAGGCTTAGCAAGCGGTTTGAAGGTTGCTTTTAGTCGGGTTTATTTACTGAGCCCTGGAAGATCGTTGTATCGAATGAATTCTTGTTAAACCTGAGGAGTGAGTAAGGTCAAGGTGGATGGGGGACAAAATAAATATTTATTCCATTCTCATAGATCCTGTAAACGTTAATAATGGTTTGCACATAGCCAAGGTACCTTATCGACAAAAATTACGACTTTAAGGTTGCATGTAGACTTTGCCTAGCATTAACTTAATCTCCTTTAGAGGAGTAACAAACAAAAGTAGTTGAACAACAACAGAACCCTTATTGTTCAACTTTTCATAGTTGTAGGCATAGAAATAGTTGACGATGGCACTAAGGTAGGCAGAATTTCTGAATTAGTCGTACGAATAATTTTTTAGTAAATATCTAGGTTTGTTCAGATCGGGTGAGTGATTTGCCTAGGTTACATATCCGTATCCTTCATGGGGTAGGTTATCAGCCTAAAGGCCTAGTTACAATTCAAGCAGAATGACTTCAGATTATTACGAGTAGTTTCTGATGATACTCTTTTTGCTACTCAATAAATATAACGGAGCGCAGTATTACGTAGGAAAAATCAACCAAAAACTAGTGATTTTCTAGTCTGGAAAAGAGGGGCGAAGTTTTTTGAGAAATATTGAGTTTTCCAACAGCTCTTACTAGCTTACAAGCAGATCTGACGAGACTGGATCCACCTGGTGTGAGTGACTTGGTGTCTTTTTGTCATGTCTTTGAATCCAAGTAAAATGTTTCCAAGAAATACAGGTTTATTAACGAGTATATGTACGTCATTTTTACCCGCCTGTTGCTCTTCCGCCTTTGTTCTGTGTTCGACTCTCGTGAATTTGCCAACACTGTTAAATGTTGTGAAAGTCTGCAGGTGTTAAATGACAAAAAGTAAGGAAAAGTAAATGATCTAATAAATAGCGAGATAGACCTCAGTTTGTCCGTAATGGCGGCAGCAGCTGACGTCTAGCCATGCTGCCCTCGCTGTGCTAGCGTTAGGCCTCTTATCGTTAGCTTATCTTCTTTTCGAGAAACACCACAGAGCTATATCGGTCAGTTGTGGCTACAAAACCAGCGACATCAGGACTAGACAGATAGCCAAGAACCTAGGCGGCAATCCCATTATCTGCCGAATTAAGTAAACGGAAAATTCTCTATAATAACGGAACTGATTAACATTCGGAGTCCCTTCCTTCGATCAGATGAAGACAGATCCACCGCTCACTCTCTTTAGAAACAGTGAGGGCAAGCAAATCTGGTAGCTGCGTCGCCTAATCTTTCAGTAACGTGAAGCTTTTAGTGTCGACTAGATTATGATGAGTGCATCCGGAATAGGCTATGGTAAGCTTGTGGCCCTTTAAAACACAACATAGTACTTTTAGCTTTCGCCTAACAGAATGCCTAAGAGGTAGTGCTGAAGACCTAGAAGCATTGACTAGTCCGTAGGAGCATATGTAAATCGAAGTGATCAAACGTTTCGAGACAGTCCCGGTACTTAATAAGCTACTCATATCGACGTCCATACAATAAATCTCAGCATCTTTAGTTCCATGCAGCTTAAATGACATCAGGAGCGATTTTCTGTAGGCTAATCCCAAAGTTTTACCTGCTAATTTTCCGTCATGTCTTTATTTGCTAATGTTTTTTTGTGTGAAAAAGAAGTACAAATACGTCCTGCTGTTCTATTAGCAAATAGAAGCAGTTAAACGCCAAAAACAGCAGTAGAAAAATAACACGTCATAAACATCGTATTTCCTCTCGTTGCTGAAATGCCCGCAGAGGCAGCCATATAATCCATCCAAAAAAATCATTGTGCATAGGTGTGTGGGTACACAGACATATAGGCATACGATAAAGCCTATTCCGCTTGCCTCTATCACGGTGTTGTAACGTGTTCTTTCGCTTTGTGGGTCTGAAAGCGAAAGCTCTCCATAATGCAGTCTGTATATCCTCGACCGTTACCACAGTAAATCGCGAGCGAAGGGCCCTATCGAAGGACTGTGACCGGCTCGATCTGGATATTTTGACCTGAACTTGCCGAAAACAGTTGACAACCGTGTTGACTTAATCTCGTAAATATTTCGCTTCAAGCCGGAATTGTCGCTTGTCTGTGCGCAACGTGAGCAGATAGATGCTTTAAGGAAAGACGGAGAATGGAATAGGGCAGGAAGTGGTATTCGACTGCTACAACAGGACAGCGCAAAGAAACGCAATAACAATCATGCTGAGGCGAAATATACTCGACTGAATGGCGATCCTGGTTTTTATGTTCTATTTGTGTTATTCAACAAGCGAATAATATAATGCACTAGGAACTGACCAGAATTGTGTACGGAATAACGTGAGCTTTAAGGTCGTTTTGCTCTCCAGAAGTTCATGTTATTATAATCAGGTGGAGGAACGAGAAATGGTTCTGAGTTACGAAAGCAAAATAGGCGCCATAAATTGTTTTAAATGGGCTATACTTGATTCATACACCGACTAAACCCAGTTTGTTAATACATTGTTTTAGCCTGTTTCAGCTCTGTTCTGTTGTATGGAGTCATTCGCTTCCCTAGCTGCATAGTAACTTGGACATCATTCTTCTGATTTGATGATGAGAATTTCTGATTAACACTACACATATTGAGCATTGTTTGCTCTAATGGTTCTGTAGGAAATTATTAACATCTTTGTAATTACACGGATAGCCATGGCGGCCTCGATGACAGTAAGAGATGGCGGACATTTGTGACTATGCTAAGGACATGAGAGCATGCCTTTCTTGCTGTACGACGGAATGATTTCTCTCATCTAATGTTGCAAACAACATCCTGCATCCCTGTAAAGAGATGATGAGCAGTAGACAGATCCAGGTACAGCGCCTATGATCAGGAATTACGGCCGGAAGTTATACTGATTTTCTTCTCAGAACCCACTCCATTAGTTCTGTAGTAACTTGAGAAAAATTTATCTCAGCAGCCAGGTAGATAGCGAAGTGCTGGCATATTTACATCACAAACCTTCAAGTTGGTGTAGTATAGCATGGCGGCCTGCAATGCGCTAGCAGAGGAAATGTGTTTGCTCTAGGCCTGTTGTTTCATATACACAGCAAGCTATTAAACGAGTTGTCATCGCATGCCAATTAACTTACAGAAACGTCAACGTTTGACTGTACTTAATGATAAGGCTCTAGTTTTATCATTCGTATTAATAGCAATGTAGCCCTGATCACCCATGTTTTTGTCCACAAATATATAGTATCTACATGCACGTAAAGACATCGAGAACCGACAAGCGTTTATGCGAGCATTGTAATATGAGCACTGAAGCTGTTTAGGTATCCCAGAGCGGTAATCAGTCTCGTGTTCTGGTCTTTGAGGCTGCAGTACTTGATTCGTTGTTCCTTAACTTAGGACTTCTTAAGAGAAAAAGTGTCCACGTTCAACAAAAAGTATTAAGCGCTGCGGTGGTGTGATAAGTCCTGCGATGGCTTCTGCGAGCCTTACTTTTGTCAATCCAGAACAATAACTGGTTTTTCGTTAAAGCTATTATGAAGACTGAAGAAGAATCTATGGTGATTTTAACGGTACTTTAAAAAAACTTTGCATTGGGTTTTATCGAACAGCAGAGGATAAATGTGAACTTTGATGTAACTTTGACTTTCCTTTCTTCTACATAACATTTTATCTGTCGCGCTTCATCTATCGTAGAATTTCGGCCTTTCCTATAAACCGATTTTCCCGTCCGCACGCAACATAGATATAAACATAGGTTATTTATATCAATCATATAATATCCAAAAAGTCTTCCTAAACTAATGTACTTCGTAGTTTGTTGCGGTGTTATTTCTGAGTAATGATGTATTCAAACAGCGAATGAGCGGTTCGTGCTACACGAAAATTGAAAGACAATGGCTTAAACTAAGCAATTACGCTGAAAAAGATGACGGCCTTAGAATGAATCTTGTTCCGTTAGTACGGAGTTACCGTGAATGAGCTTGAAGCCTGCGAATAAAAGGGTGGTTATACCGGGGGCATTGTTGCTTCAGCAGCGCAAACCTAAAAATTGTTAATGCCCGTCTTAGCAACGTGATGTTGACGTGTACCTACTCCATGAAGTTTCAAGTTTCAATCGAATCTAGTAACTCCGGCATGAGATGCTTTAAGAATAGATGTTTTACTTACCACGAGTGTATGCAGTACGCAAACGAGTAATTGGTCAACTTAAATGAGGAACAAATCAGTATTTATCCAAGTCTAAGCGATCATGAACTTCGAACTCACTAAATAATACTTCCTTTACCAATGTAGGTTACACTAATTTCAGTCGTTGTTATATTTACTCAGAGTGCGTTATAAACTGTTTCACGTGGTGCATAGCGGATGCTAGACCTAGTTTTTATGTAATATCAAGAATATTTTTATCTTCTTTTTTAAAATAGAAGGTTTACAGGCAACCACGAAGCCATGACTGGGAGACAAGCCAAAATTTGTTGCTATACTTCTTTATATGAATCAAAAATGTTGAAAAATCAGATTATCAGGGGATACTAAAGAACAAATTAAATGCCCCACATGATGCAAGGCATTATGCTTAGTTTTCATTCAGTTTCAGTGCGTACATGTCACGTAGTTTCTCGTTGTAACACATGGTTTGTCTGGAAATTCTGCAAAAAATCGATCTGTTTTGACGAAGGGCAAAAAGAAGTTAAAACATTTCGAGATAATGCCAGCATGCTTCCGACTCTCGAGGGAGATGATGCGGGTTCGGTAAGCTTACGGATCTGTTATACTAGGTACCATTAGCGGCCGGTAATGCATGTGTATCACGCTCTGCCCGAAAGAAATCTTTTGACAGAAAGCAGAAACAAAATAATTTCGCCTTCTTTATGTCGGACGAAAAGCTGGGAAGTACTAGTACTCAAGTTGCATCTAGGTAAGCCAATATGGGCTGGACTGCGTTTCTATAGATCCTGACTGCTTCAGGCTATCCGCGTCGCGATTTAAAAAGATGTATGTATATACCGTTTGTATGATTTTGACTGTGTTTTATGAGCTAACAGGTGGTGGTATTACATTGAAAATGTTTTATCGTACATCAACCGATATGAACAAGAGTAAAGGACGCGTGTGTTGAAAGCCTTCCTTCAGTTACCTGTGTAAGCATTAAAATCACACGCAATTGGAACTTAAGCAAATACTGTTTTAAAATACAACACTAAGATAACGCCATAGATCTTAAGGTGATAATATAGACTTATATTTTGTGTGTGGTCCTGAAAACAGGTTGTGCAAAAAATATAAAATATATGTTATATGGCGAAGGTGGTTCCTGATAATGTATAGTGAGAAACCAGTGTTACGCAACAATGCATTTGTGAATCTGTCTCCTTCTGTTCTCAGTGCTCTCTCGGTCTGTGTAAACGGCCCATCTCTTTAGACATCTTCTGCTGTGAACTAAAGGGACATTACGGTGACAGCGATATAAAAAGCATATATATATGTATATATATACGTTTTCTCCTATCTTCTCTGACTGTACGTAAAATTAGATTAACGTTTCCATAGAAGGAACGTTTTACAAAGACAGACAGAGTGTATTTGTGCATGCGTACACATGCGTCCGTGCGTGTTTATTTCCTGCACGGTTCACAGAATAGTACAGATTCCTTTTGCAAAGTCTTTGAAGTCTGGATGAAGCTTAACGAATATATAATAGTAAAACTTGATGTGAATACTGCACCAAGTTGCTTTTGTCGCAGTTTCGTGAGCGCATGAAAACATGTATTAGTCTCCCGATTTGTAAGCGTCCTAACGCGTTAAAGGAATAAGAGGCCTCTTGGTCGCCCCTGGCCCTGTATCGCCTATAAGGTTATCCGCACCGTTAGCATTGGCAATCTTCCCCTCAGTTGTAATAACCCGGTGTCTATTGAATGACATGGTAAAATCCATTAACGGTGTCTCGAGTCATGACATGTCGATTTGATTTTCTGCTGTCCTTATAAGCGAAATTGGTTATCTATTATGTTATTGTTACAAATCTGGATAAATCTGGTTACATATCTATTTCTCATACTTCGTATTCACCGATGAATCGTTCTGTTTCTTCGAATCGTTGCTGTAAGTCCACCCTAGGTACAGATGTTTCATAGAGCAAGCGGACTAGTGGGTATTTAGCTGAGACGTTGGAGGTGGGCCACTTTAGCAGTATCAGATCGGACAGTTCATTTATCGTGAGGTATTCCCATATATTTTCGACAGATCGGGCCGTGTACAAGGAGTAACCTTTAAGTAAAAGAAAAAACGAAAATTTACGTGGATGCTTGTAACCGCCAGTAATGGCTTTTATTGGGTTTGGGTAACATATTCACAACCCAATTTCATTTTTGCTTTGGCCAATCGCACTTCTACTTCAAGTCGTTACTAGTGCTGTTCGGAAACGTATCGGCGTATAGTGAATGAGGCAACATCATTAGTATTCAAGAGAAGGTTAACCATTGAGTATTGCTTGTTGATCTCGCTTTGTAAGCCGCCGGTGATTACTGAGAATCGGATGAAACATAGATTATCGCCTTAGGCTACTCTCTGCGGTCAACGAAATCAAGCGCGACCATACCGTGGTTTAAAACAACTTTGTTTACTTGCAGAACGATCCTGAGGACCTCTAGAACTTTTTGGGGCACTCCGATTTGCCTCAGTTTGAAGAGGGCAACCTTTCCCTGGGGCCATGTTAACTGAAGCTCAGAAGTCAACAAAGACCGCCTATAGGTTTTAATGTGAATTGTTAAGTGAACTTTGGACGTTTTATAATCGTCGAATAATTGCAAAATAAGCGGAACACTGCGGTCATTCCTTTGAAATGGTGGAGATAAGCGAAAGTCAGTTTGTGAGGAGCTGGGACATCAACTTGTAGCAGTGGTCTTTTTAAGTGATATCTGGGTATCTGGACGGCTCCCTCGGGTAGCCTTAATCTTTAAACCTCTTTAGTAGTTTAACTTTTCTACTGAAACAAACCCTAAAAGAGACCATCGAGTGCAGTAGTAGACGAACTTATTGGTAATGCTCGTGGATTAGGTTGGAGCCTGGCATTAATATCTATTATCTCCGGCATTCCGAGATCACGACTCAATGAGCCACATCATTTCAATGCTAACTAATCGTACGCTGGCATGAAAGACTTGCTCGCATTTTGGTCAGCTAGAATAACTCTGAAGTGTTTAGTGGGGAACTTTGAACGGAGTGCGCTAGCGTGGAGCTTCGTCGCGGCGTGCGATAAAGTTACAAAGCATGTCGCTTTCAGCAGTCACTTCTATCAGTCTTTGGAATAACTTTTCTGAGCATAAACTAGACTTCGCCGTCTTGACGTGGGGGGCACATTGTCGAGGAGATCAGGTCTTTCTTGAGCGTTGACGCGTATCCTGTTATATCGATTGTATTGGGGATTTGAGACAGTAGCGTTAGTAGAGAACGAAGCCAGGACTACCAAAAAGTTTAGGAAATGGTGGTTGACGAATTTAGGACAACTGGAAGCTTTCAGTGTCAGCGGTACTTTCAGGGAATATGACCTTAAACTTATTGCTTTTTCTTAGTGAGTTCTACACTTGTAGGGTCAAGAGTAAGCTATTGCCGGAACGGGATGTTTTCGGGCGATTTTGTTGGTCAAATTGTGCTGGTGAATAGTCGGCGGGAGCCACTGATGTGTTCCTCGTAGGGCTGAAAAGCATATAGCAGACGATATCGTTTAAGTCGTTGTAAATTGTAAGCCAAACAAGATCACCTTCTTATAAACGACGCGTCATCCGTTCCAGTTTGTGGCTATGAAATACGAAAGCGCTGCCGCTGAATTGGTCAGTTTGCATGGCGCGGTGGACAAGGGACCTGTGCTATAGGAAATCTACTTAGTTCGAGTATGTCACTGCTCAAATCTCTGTGAGAAACAGTAGGTTTGAAGCACCTTACCAGTTTTTCGATGCGGATACCGGATACTGTCTTTTTTTTTTTTTTTCATACTGTACTATCACCCTTATGATGGGGCATTGATTGTCCTAGCTACAAGCTTATAGAAAGAGTCATCCGGGGATACGTAATATTCGCTGCCTTTTAGCCAAGCGGTACGCTTGTTGAACACAGAAACGTTCAGTATGAATAATTCTTGCCTGAAATTGAGGTATCTGCTAGCGCCAGGTAATATCAGTCATTGTCAATCCCTTCGCTTGATGTCACACTTTTTGAAAAAAGTAAGACGAAGGTCATGTTGAACCCATACTCCTGTCCAACTGTAAACTGTTCTCAAACTAAACGCAAACTAAATCTTTACCTGCACCGTATGTATAACTTCTGCTGGTAATTTGTTTGTAATATTGTATCTAGACAAAAACAAATAATTAAATAATTTGCATATGCTAAAAGTGCATGTTTTTCGCTCAAAAACAAGCCGCGGCGGCATGGCTAAAGCTCTTTTGGGCGCATTGGCACGGTAACTATTAATTAACAAGTATGCAGCCGTACCGGTTTAAATCTTATCGTTGGTAACAAAGATTACCAGAAATGAACGACTAACTAACGAAAGCAAAGTTTTAAGGCAAGGAAGGAAAACAAAGAATTCGTATTAGGGTTAACAGTTACTTGTATGGCTACCATGCCCTTTCATAGCTCTATTGGAGAAATTCGAGATAGATCCAGCAAGATTTATTTCCGTTAGACTCCTAGTGAAGGTAAGTCGTTCATGCTATACCCGAAAATAAGTGATTCCGAAAGGTTATTCATATAGAGAAAATAGCTAAAAATGCTAGAAAAGATTACCAGTTCCAAAAATACAAATATACTGGTCGACCTAAAAATCCTAAAGAACCCACCCGTTGGAGCTTATGTATATGGCTCTATTATTATTGATAGATAGTTTTCTCTGTATAAAACAAAATGTGGATTACTGGAAAAATAGCCTTTTACGTTATCTTTATTGATTTTTGAGCGTTTTCAATCGAAATCCTTATTAAGCCTACTCTAGTTTTATCGGATTTTTTGGAACCCATATGAAAACTGGCAATAAAACAGACCGCAAAATTCGGGCAAAAAGAAAGTTTTTGATCTCAGCGCGGTGTATTCCGCCAATTTTATAATCCGAACATAAAGTTCCTATCTTCTATGAGGTTTTTTTTTTTTGAAAAGAGCTGGCTGTCTTATTACCGTGAATAGCGGACGAACGGGTGCACTACTGCAAATAGACCGGAAAGATTTGTCCAATTTCTAACGGATCTCGTTCTATATTATTTACAAGCTGTAGATGGTGCACACCGTAGTACGTTTGTCGCTCTTTGTCTTAAGTCAACCCGTCGCATCTGACGCCATCGATATCTTGTGAGTTAATAATTCTTATCTACCTAGTCTGTGTTTCTTTTTTCAGCTACTTATTCCTCTTGTTCGCTGCCTTGGAGCGTCCTTTGTTGTCGACACAATTTCAGAAAGCTGCTTGATGTTAGGTCGCCGCTAGTCGCAGCGTTGCAACCTGATAGACCGTGTTCATTATTTAGGATCAGAGAATATGCGTACACTGCACAAAACTATCTATGAATAGTAGTAATTGGGGAAAAGGCATCCACTGTCAATGTTGAAATCATCGTCGCCAACATCATCATTCGCATGAGATGTCTCTATGGGGAGCGCGATTTTCGTGGGGCCTCCCTGGACAAAGAGGGCTTGTTGAAGCTGATTCATTTGGCTTCACGCTAGTCCATTAGTTCGTTTCTAGGACGCAAAACAAGGCTCATAGCACCTAAATCGGTGTTTACGTTAGCAGACTGTGCTATGTCCTAGATATGATAAACGAGGTGCGCCTACACGTTTTTCTGAACATTGATTTCAACAAATATGTACTAAGCGGTGTATGGTGTCCAATGTAAACGGTTGCGAGGAAAAAGTGGACCAGTGTTAATCAATTGCCTTTTTCGTGCTAAAATTGAGGTTATTTTTTATTTTCGTTATTTAATTTTATGACTAGCTCCGAAAGTTTACGGTCAGGCAGTGAGCTTATGAATAGTTATAGAAGCATAATGTTACCATGTCTTCTTATTATGTCTAGCAGTAATATAGAATATTGACATGCTGTTTGACCCATTAAGTTCAAAGCTATTGGGCTTAGAGGCTGTCGATATCAAAGCACGAATAAGTATCTATTAACACCTGATACCGAACTGTTCATGCGGTGATACTTCTGTGTCCCTGCGCTCTCAAACACGTACTTTATTAGTCAAGATCGATACGGTATTGACGCAAGTTCTACTGTATCTGTATACAAACATCTGCATACGACGCTCTCAACAATGGCTGTCTGGGGGGACGGCGCTGTCTTCGTTTTCGCGAGCGAACGAGTCATATCTTATGGAAGCTGGAAATCGACGTTTCATCGTTAAACGTGGACGCCACTGACAGCTGTGTGTACGCTCCTTAACCCAACGGTGCTTCTACATATTCTAGCTCTCCAGTTATCGAATATTAAATCTATTCTTAGGGGCAGTCACTGGACCAAAAGTTAAAGATGTGGAAATTCGTCTAGGTAAAAAGCGGGCTAAGCAAATTAGACTAGTCTGCATTGCTTGTAAGCAACCGTTTCTACGGGCCGCTTATAGTCGATAAGCGAGAAATTTGCTGGAAGATTAGGTATGACCAGCAGCGAGTGATGTCATTGACGCTCTTGGTTTACTCGCACCGATGATTAACCTGCGCTTTCTGTAGCTGGCGTTGCGCCATATTTGCTTACGTCGTCAACGAAATCCAATTCACACGAATACACTGATCGATAGTGAAGGCTATCGTAAATGTGGGCCTGAAATAAATCCGCCACGTGTTCGAATGGTCACTTTAGGCCATATCTAACGTATTATACATTCGCTGGAATTAAAGCATTTGCAGTCACGACAGGGCTGCAAGAAGAACAGAAATGCTGTGGCAGGATATCGTCTCATTAGGGTCAATAATTCGAGAGATGTGAGTGTGTCACACTAGGTAGTTAATGTGAAATTGATTTTCAGGTGTCCGACGGGGTCGTTTTGAGTGATGGACCGAGCAAGCTTCAGAGCTTCTTCCCCTACCTCAGTATCAATAAGAAGAAACAAATAAATTCGGGTCTCTCAGCAGAAGATTATCGATTTACTAAAACTAGTATCATAGGTGATGGTTGGCGGAAACGTCTTCGCTTTAGCTGAACTAAACACCAGAACCGGATGTAAGCTTCGGAACATGTCCATTGTAAATGCTAAGATGCGACCTAGAGCCAGATCTCTCCGCCATCGTGTTTCCTGCTGTAGTTTAGGGCCACTGGCTGGCACGGCGCGTTTACTATAGGTATTTGCTTTTTTATTAGATCATCGAGCTTCGATGACATCTGTTTCCTAACCAAAGAGAAGCTCAAATGCATAATATGTTCGACTCATTCCTGTTTAGCCATATTTCTTCTAATGCTGTACATTGTTTTGAATCTGTTCTGCTAAGATTTTTCATCGCGATAGGCGATCGCACCGGCGTAGGCTCGTTAACAACTACACAATATACTATCATCGCTAAGCTTCAAAACTGGCCGAATATATAAAATCGCAGCGTTGTGATGAATAGATCACTCGATATTCTAGCGTGTTAGTAATAGAAACAAAATCTATTATTTATTATTCCTTATACAAGGGTTATTATATAGTTATTCCCTTATTACAAAGTACAGGTACTCACAGAGCAAGCAAATTGAAAAATGCACAGACGTCCATAGGTTTTCCACTTCCTATGGTGTTCCCTCATCTGCAAGTGAACAAGAAATATAGGGTCTTAGCAAGGGTAGCACTTAAACAGCGTCGCAGATGACATCTGGGCGCCTATTCCAATGGCGCAGTATTTAGCAGTGATCAATAGCTCGCAGCGAATCTTCTTCAACTATAGTCGCATGGTATACCAAAGGTGGTGACAACTCAGCTGGAAGCCAATCGAAGAATTGCTTCATCAAAATAGAAATGAATGTAGGCTCTTAACTGGGATCAGCCAGGTTTCCACGTCGGGAAAACTATGTATTAACTGGAGCAACATGGCGATCTAAGATGGGTCTATTTCTTTGTGCTCACCATGGGTATGAAATGAGCGGTTGTAACATTGGGCTTCCTAACAGATTTTAGGAAAATATTTTACATTATGGAACGTTTACATTGAAGCGAATTGTTCCTTATTGTTTAGTTAATTTTGAGAGGTGGATATATTTTCCTAAGGGCCCTTAATTAGTTAATACGATTCGAAAAATATCGTGAAAGAGACGAAGACCATAAGACGAAATAAAAAATAGATAAAAAGAAAAAGCTATACGGTTATTACTTTTATTCAGAATTATTTTACAATGGTGTCAAAACTTGATATCGCTTTAAACATCTTAATTGCATACCTTTATATATTCTCTTGTATATCTTTATTACATGTTTATAAATAGGAGAAATAAAATTAGGGGAGTCGCAGCCTATAGACCCCTCGATTCACGGCTAGGTGTTTTGCCTATTTTCAAAGTATTTCAGTTCGAAGTATTCCCTCGGACATTCGTGAACCTTACACAACGAACTATTTCAACAATTATGATTTCTCGCCAATTAACGTGTCGAAAACTATCTTGGAATAAGTTGGGAACTATTAAGACCATCTTTTATTATCCATTGCTACATGGTAGTAGCTAAATAAGAATATCCTGGAATCAAAATGGAGGAGGCAACCGTAGCTGCGCGTAAACCTGCAGGTGTGGTTCTAATATCTAATAAAGATACACATCTTCTTAATCTCTCTAGAGCATGCCGGAAAATTAAACTGAGTGCATTATCGTTTTTTTTTTTCTTTTTTTTTCTGGAAAATATACATACACTTTCTGTTTGTAGTTCAACAAAAGAATGGCGTGCTCTTGAAGTTCTGTAGCTAAAGGCTGATCGCTAAGAACCCTAATGAGTCACTGTTAGGCAATACGACGATCACGTACAGGTTGTGAGTATGATCGGATCCCTTCTTCCTCTTCGAAGACGCCGAATTAGACAGCTGTATAGATATCTTTAGCACAGTTGTTATTAGAGCTCGTTACCGGAAATGTCAATGATACATGACGCTGCGCATGCTGAAAAAATATTTGCGAGTTCACTAGGTGGCGTTGTTGCATATGGCAAAACAATATCTACAAATATTATTATTGCTTGCCTTTCTGCCAAAACACCGTAGCGTGTCGCATCAAGCAAATCTTTCTGTGTTGCTTGCAAGTGGAATAAGTTTTATGGGAACAGCCGTTAGACGGCGTGTGCCTCCTCACCCACAACACCGCAGACGTAGGATTTTATATCCTATAGCATCTAACATATGACTCAAACGTAACCTGTCTAAGCTTTGTAATAATTCATAACTGTCCATAGCGCCATTATGGTATCTCAACAACCATTTTTGTTTTAAATGAAAATTTTGGCGGTGTCAAGTGCATTACTCCCGATCTTCGCTGTCTGCGTCTCTTGAGTAGGGGGTGCAAAGATTTCCTGACAAAGCGCAAATATAGCGAATCGTGCGGCTATACATGTAGATTACGATCATAAAACCAAAGATGTACGTATCTTGTTGGCGCATTGATCGATCTGCATAAAGGTTGTTTCACTTTTTGTGAAGACGCAGGGTTCATCATCTTCATTGGTAATACCGTTTGCCGGAGTTTCATCGGGATCATCAGAATCAAAAGTGCCACCTAGAGGACGATACGTCTTAGCAGTGCTTGAAAAGTGGACTCTGAGTGGTCGAATCACTGTGCCAGTGAAGCCATGAAAGGCGCCGGTAGAGCACCAATGCAGTGTGTTACGTGAATGACATGATGTATCGTCACAACAAGCGTAAAAGGAAGATCATCGTTCCTTCACAAAAAAAAAACGACATGTTCGATTAAGGCTAGGAGAACATCAGCGAAGATATTAGCGATTCTGCTGGACGGAAAGGTTATGGTACACATGGTTCGCATCCCTAATGGCTTCTAATATCATTTGCTTCCTTAAATGGAAAAAGTTCAGGATACAGAATATAATAAGCAAAACGCATATTTGGATTTCGTGGTTGTTGGATCAGTTGAAGAGTTTCTACTGCTGGATTTACATTAAAGCTAGCATTGCTGAAATTGTACAAATTAATTGGAAAGCTGAACCCTTCTCTTGCTAAAAATTTGAACGTACGAATACAACACTTCAATTGTTTGGAATGAGAACTTTACTTTTGATAAGTAATTGAGCAAAGGCTTCCGCTACAGCGTACTTATGAGATTAGGATTTTGTGCACGAAGTTATGTACATATTGATCCCGTCCAGTTTTCCCGTCTGGCAAGCAGTGTTCTATTATAATTATGCTTGCCTTTTGACAAAAAAACATACAATTTTTTGTTACAATTTACGGTCTCATTTGTGCACTAACCAACGTATAAATAACTTACACCAATTTGTTGATAGCAACATATCAAACAACAACAGTAATGACAGCCAAAGGAAGTGGCCATAGTATAATGGCGACGACAGCCAACAAATGGAACTACCGAACTTTGGGACTTTCCTATTTATTTAACCCTTGACCTGTAACGTGCGTCGTCGTTTGCTAGACATGTTTATGTTAATTATTATCGACGGATTGTTGCAGCAGACGTTACTTAACAGTGGGCACTACTAAATATATTCGACTATGTGAGGCTGCACTCTCCTTAGAGATTGTCCTTGGCATAACGCGGAGTTGCTGGACGGAACAGCCACGGCTGAACGTGGCGCAATAAACGGCTGGGCCATTGCTGGGGTCGCGATTGGACGCGGCTGTCCGGCTGTTGCAAGAACAGACGCGGCATGATTAATTCTGATGAATAAAGAACTGAATAAGCGCATTAGTGTATGAAAGGAATCTCCGATAGAAGTTAACGAACTAGAGAGTACGCTGGAGAGAGAATGAGGTGAGTGGGAATGAGCGACGGTGGCGATCAAGCTACTGAGATGATCATATGAGTCGTTTTATGGTTCGACGAAAATCTTTTACAATTTTGACGGGTGACAGACGCACGTTTGCGACCGCCTGCTCCGTTTCGCTTACCTGAGCCATGATCTATGAACATATATCGTCGTAATGTCTTCTTCGACAGGCGAGTTCTTCCGTAAGCGCGAGAAACGACGGGCCTCTTAAAATAACTCTTATTATCTTTAAAGGCCTCGTCCTGAAACAGAGGGCGCGGCAGTGGCCATCAACGCAGCATACCGTGGTAAACAATATTTTAAGAGCTGGATTCTTAGCGTTCATCTGGGTGGAGCATGTACAGTGGCACAATGATGCGGCGTATTCGGAAACCGCGACCTTCGCATTTAGCACTAGATACCAAATTAATTTGCTAGGTTTTCCAACCTTTCCAAGAGATCCTACACTTTTTTCAACCTAGATTATATAGTTAGACATTTTAGAATAATGTTATTCTCTTCGACAGACAATTTACTGTTGATAAATTGTAATGACATTTAATAACAGTACGTCGAATATGGCCCCTCGGAACGAAAAGGTCAGTTTTTCGTCTGAAGGCTGTGGAGTAGCAGGAAAACGCAAAAGTTTCTGACAAAGTGAACGACACGTTCTGGGCGCGTCATATCTACGAATCTGACAAGTATCTTCTTTTTGCAAATTCGTTTTGTCCTCAAAACGTATGTGTATATAGCGCTCATCTGAGATAAATTGTTTTGCACCGGCACAAAGGGCTGTTCGGCACAACGGCTATATGTGTCTTTATCTTCCAAAAAAAGGCGCATATGTTTTTGAGAAACTGTGATGTAAATTCGTTGAATTACATAGCAGAAAGCCTCTGTTTCACCTGTTTTTAGATTCCTAAAAAAGATACGACGTACTTCTATTGCTTACATAATATTTTCTTCTTTTTTCTTCACTTACCCGCAAATGTTTATATTGTTCACCGATTGGAGCCGGTAGAGCCCTTGTGCGAACTATGCAGTGCATCTCCGTTTGGTTGACGTCTACGATTCAACTTCCTTTTTGAAACGAATGTTGTGAGTTGTTTTATCAGCTTCTGAACAAAAGTTTGATGCATATGATTGTAGTGTAATCATGTTTGTACTTCTTTGTCTGGTAGTAGACTCGAGAAAATCGCCGCGGATCTGGGTCTGACTGGTCAACTGGTTTACGCCTCCGAGGGTTGTGATACCTTTCCTTCAGGCATCAACGACATTTAGGTGTGGCTACGTGGATTAAAATACAATAGACAGGAATCATACCTTGGATGCTTACTGTGAACAGTTCGTCTCCATGAAGGAAAACGAAGACAACAGCTAATTTGAATAATTAACAAATTTTCTGGTTCAGTAGTTAAGCCGGCGCTTTTAAGAAAGTGCCGCTTATAAGGAGTGAACGCTACGGCATGCTTCGACGAAGATCTTAAAAACATGACAAAAAAAAACAGACACTGAAACTGATAGACTTTAGTAATGCGTATCGAGTTGTATTTCTTTCTTGCAAAGTAAACATAAGCAAGGGCTCGTAAAGGTCAAAAACGTGCTTCTTTTATATTTATTTTAAAGCGAAGCCCATTTATTTCATTGAATTTTCACAAGGTAATTCATGTAGTTTAGAAGGTCTTTGCCGCTATTAAGTTCTGGGAAGAGCGTCATAAGACCCAGTTGTTCTACATGAGTTTCTTTATTCCTCACTCACGGGTGAGAATTCTTTTAGGAGACTATTTACTCTTTCTGGTATGTTTTGCAATGTCTCACATCAGCGAGAAGCCTCTCCTGAGCCGTAATATTATAATAGTGTATAAAATCATAATATTATAGATGTAATCTATATGCTTTCATATAAACCCTCCAGCTACCTATTGTACTTAGCGTAACCTATTATAAACAAACTCTACATTAGCTATAAAGATAGCAAATACAGTTGCATGTAAAAGTGACTGTGTCAATGCGATATGTTGTAACGTTAAGCACAATGACCTTCTTCAGGCCGCAGTATCTTGCAGCGCTATTGGCCCTTTCAGGTATTTTACTACACCAATCCCTCCTGAATTATTCGATAGGTCGGTCCCCGTATTGGTACGTGACAGTCTTACAAGTTGCGTCTATAACCTGCAAGAAGCACCATTGGCCACTGGCAGTATACGATGGAAATGTCGTTTCGGGTTTTATAAGAAGACCATGGTCCTTTTCATACCCCCAATTATTTCAGAGCGGGAAACCTGTCCCGGCGTCCTGACTCAAACTATTGGCAAAATGCATTCGAACTAGTAAGAATCCTGCCGTAAAAATGGCTGTAGTAACCGGCACGTAATTCAAGGTGATAACACTCATCACGATTCGAAAACAATGAATTTGGAACTGTTTCCATGCGTCCTAATCTCGGGCATCGTCAACGATAAAATGATGCGTTGACCTTAACTCGACAGTTCGCTTTAGCGTAATCTTACATGTACAGTTTATTCAGCCCAAAAGCGTATGTTGGTGTATTTATATGACGATGAAGTGTTATTAAATACACTGATAACGTAAAAAAAGACCATATCTCTCACGTCAAGCGGACACAGTTGCAAAGAAATCAGAAAATGTAATAAGCATTGTATGAGCCACTGGAAACCCGGCGAAGCACCCAGGGCGAGCGCCTCGAGACAAAGGCGAGGTATCTCACAATGAAGTCAAAGCCCATGCTGAAGAAAAGTCTATACGAAAAGATGGGATGCTGAGGGCGTCGGCGTCCCATGTTTGACGAGAAAAAACGCATCCTATAGAGCCGACACAGTCACAGGTTGATGAAAGCAGGAACGACTGGCAGGAAATAGAGTGCCTTATGAGAACTGAATAGAAAAAAAAAAAGTACAAGTTCATTGATTCTAAAAGAAAACAAAACAAATGTCAACATCTCGATGCCCATACCTACGTTCACGCATACAAACATACACACATATATAGACCCACTCAGAACTAAATGACAAACATACAGACCGATACAGGCGATTAGGGCTAAATAGAACGTCTGTAGACCCTAGTGATAATAGTTGTTGTACGCTAGAGACATAATCCAAAAAGATAATGGTTTAACTAAACTTTTATGGAAAACCATAGACGGTCACTGTCGTCGGAGCACTTTTGTGCAATAGCCGTGGTAACGGAAATAGCGCGCGCACGTTCTTAGACAAATTGGACTTTCTCCACTTGAAAAGATATGGCATTATGAAAAAACCATAACATATTTTTTTCAATTAAGGCCTAATCATTATTACAAGTCGCCATACAATGTCCTATTTGATGAAGAAAGGAGCACACTTTTTTAATTCAGCATTTGCTGAAACCGTAGTTGGCCTGCGATTTACGCCTTTGTTCGCTACTTGTTAAGGCCGCGTCGTTTAAGCGACTTCTATTGCCGAAGCATAAAAAAAATGATTTGATCCGAATGAGCCTATCGTTAGGCTTTAAATAAATCGAAAGAGTAGCGGTTAGTACAGAGACAAACAGTTTTAGTGAACGTGTGTTAGAAACTTTATATTTTCTATAAATACTTAACAGTGACTAATATGACACGTAAAATCAACGGTGCAGTGTAAATGGAGGGTGTGCAGACAGTAGGACAACTCTAATGTACAAAAAAAAAAAACGCTCAGAAAAGGATTTGAAATCTACAGCTTCTTTCTACAGTCTGGGGTGTGTTTTAGGAACGATACTAAGTCAGTTGTGTTTCCTTCTCAGCATCATACACGGATACCCACCTCTTCGTTTCTGTAATGACGCATCCAGCTTCTCTTTAAGCCCGTCAAGTTTCTCCTGACGCAGGTCTCCATTTTCGCAAATTTTCAGACCTTCAGCACAATCAGCCTCTAACTTTGAAAATGGTCCCGTATTAGTCGCGTAAAATGCCTTACTGTTCTGCTAGCTCCCTAATAATAGTTCGAAAATTTTCCGGCATTTGCACTTTCTTTGCGTTTCTACTTGTATTCGCTGTGACAGGTGGTCTAGAAGAAGGATTTTCTTCAAAGCTTGATCGTCGGTTCTAAAACCGTGGGTGTCATTTGTACCCTGCGTAGTAACTCGTAGCCTGGTTCGCGCAAACCTCCTGTAGTACTGTCACCACAAGCGCTTGACTTCATCTTTAACGGAAGACATAATGCACTTTGGTGGTCAATTTTTTTTTCAGGAAAATAAGCGAAATACGGCCAAAAAAAGGCATCATACGGCGCGCGTCACATGCAAAGCATGCGTTCGAATATTGTGATATTTACCCTGGGGATAGTAAATAAGCGACTAGTGATCTGTCACAAGCAGGCCTGCAGACCGCTTCTGAGCCAACGAAAAGCAGCTTTTTAATCCACACATTTCTCACTTAAGAATATATAACTTGAAACTTGCCTTAATTATTAAAGCCATTTCTGTCAGCTCAATCAACAACGTCTAGCATACGTTTATGCGGAGGCTCTTGGCTTTTAGCCCGAAGCTGTTTATTGCAAACAGGCCAATCTTTATGTATCTGATAAACGCTGCTCGACTGAACGTATTTCAGAACGACCTTTAGTATAGACTAGAAAAACCTTTTAACAGGGATGTTGATACAGAAAAAGATCAATTAGCTCCCGAACCTGTATACTTTTGGCTGGCTAAAGCGCAGATGTCGAAATGCATGGCTCGATTTGTACAGGAGAATAAAAGCGGTATATTTAGGTAAAGCAGATATTACAGGATTTGGACAACAATTAGAAAATTGAAATTAGTAAATAATTCCTACATTGTACGGTAAACTATTTAGCATGACATCTTAGACCCGCAGCATCGTAAGGCTCAATCCAACTGATGGCAAAGGCTACATAAAACATACTATAATCTTATGACAACGCGCTTCTAATATCGTCACGTACCATTAAGTACAAACAAGTGGATAAAGTTGGCGAAAATAGATATGTTTTTTTTAAACAGTTTAAGGACAAGTTCGCGAGATTACCTTTTGAGTTATAGCAGCAAAAACCTGTTTCCACTAGGGCCTTTGACCTTATTAGACTTATTTCAGACCCATAAAATAGTGTGACAACCACGCAAGAAGCTTTTCGTAGTAAACTTCTGTAATAAGACATTGTAAACGATTTTCATCAACACCAAAAAATTAGAACCAGCAATAGCCGCATGTTTATAATTGCCAGGGCAAAGCTCCTAAAGAAATGCGTATTCTCTACCCAGATGACGTAACCGCAGCTCATATATATATATATATGGGAGGATACCGGTGTGCTTTATCTATTTTCTATGACTCATTGCACACGTTGAAAACGTTGAAGAAGACCAAATCGATGTCATCAGGTTCCGTTACAATGCCATGTTCTTAAATGTATTGGCACCATCAACTAAATGCCACTATACCGTGCATCAAATCAAATAGCCACCAGTAGCTTTGTATATGAGACAAAAGATAAGCTTCGAACGTAAACTAAACAGGAGTGTCAAATAGTATGTTCCAGAAAGTTTTTTTCAAAAAAAAAAAAAAAAGCTTTCCCCAATTCGGCCCGTTTTGCCCTATGTAATTAGATTATTATGGTTTACTATTATATCGCTCTGTATAAATATCTTAGCGAACCTGTCGAATAGATTCATGCATAATTACTTAAAAAGATTGGGAAACGAAAATTATATAACAAAAAATACAAGCTATATTGAATGGACAATACGAGACGAGGTATTTATCCTGTCTATCTTTGCAGTGTCCTGTGATATAAAATATCGCCCACTATGAACAACATTGGCAATTTGAAGACAGCATTTCAGTCTTATCATTTCCCGGCCATTTAAAGACCCATTTCGTCCTCCTGGCTTTGAGCTTAATTTATTGTTGTTCTAAATTGCAGTTTCTCCATTCCGCTAGAGAGCTACTAAGTCAGCTTGCTTTAGTAGATAGTAGTACAAGCCGTTCAATAAGGAATGTTTTAAAAATTGCAATAACTAAGGGCGATACCGTATGAAGACAAACCTCTTACATAAGAACCAAAATTAAATTGATGCCATACGGCAACTCCTAGATCTCTAATCGTAGCATCGAAGGAAACTTTGTTCTGCTTGAAACTTCATCAGTCGCTTCTTGCGACCCCTCTGTTTCCCGTTGTTGTTCTTTGTGTTGTCTATTTTCGTGCACGTACTTCTTGCTTGTGTACACGGGTCATTCTTAACTTAGTGCGGATCACCAGCCCTATGAGCACCGTTTCTAGTTGTTTATTTTGTACTACAGTGGCAACTGATCGAACAGGCATAAAGAGAGAGGAATTGAGAAGTAGCAACAGCAAGCGAGTTTAGATCAGCTCAGATGGTTTTAAGCTTTATTAGTTGGGCTGATTTTACTGAATTATCTAGATTATTAAGCAGTCGCTATAATAACACTTCTATAATCAGCTGTTTATCATTGAAAGGTTTAGAGGTAATAGAAGCTAAAACCACTCGAACAGCAACGGTATATTGTTCTTTCCATTGGACCAATGACATTTGATCGATTAGTTGCTTATCCATATCCACATAAGTGGTTATGATGGAAAAAGGCTTTTGTGCTACGATGTGTGCAGTACTGATACCAGCCATTTCGACTAGGGTTATATTGTTTCGGTTTGATTATTTATTCTATAGGCCCAATGTAATAGCTGATAGCGCTGTAGGATTCTATAAATATAACGTGGAAACCTGATTTGCCCACTGTGAAAGCTTTCGCTCAGGATGCAAGTGAGAACATCCCACATACCGAGAAAAGGGGGGGGGGAGGGGTTAAAAAGCTTCAGAGGTTAAAAGACTATCCACGAGGTACCTTGGGGAGCTACAAGGGCTACAATATTCGTTCTACTGTACACGTTGTTCAAGACAATGCTTACTCAATAAGCGTTCACAGAACGCCAACGCCAAACGAACTCTACCCTGTTATATTTTTTCGTATTAGTTGTTCTCTACGAAATC
Source organism: Varroa jacobsoni (assembly GCF_002532875.2). Taxonomy (NCBI): domain Eukaryota; kingdom Metazoa; phylum Arthropoda; class Arachnida; order Mesostigmata; family Varroidae; genus Varroa; species Varroa jacobsoni. The sequence goes on from NW_019212977.1 coordinate 22,223, forward strand.
AACGTTTCTGAATAGAAATATCATTTGCAATAGCCGATTTAGATGGGTGCTGCCTTTTTCGAGGTCTTCGGACTAGAAAAAAAATGACACTAAGATTAGGAATGTCATAGTAATATGCAGTTTTTTCATGCTTAAAAACCAACTGCCAGTAGTTTTCGACATAGGTCGACAAAGCCATAAGAGGAAGCCTCTGGGTTGTATTGGACCAATAAGTTCATTTACTTTTTTTGGGAGTGTCCGGTGGAGCCGGAGTGATTGGTTGTTTCCACTCTGCGGGAACGAGCAGATGCAAAGCCTTCTTTGACTGGAAAGGATTAAAGGCAAAGAAGAATCTTGAACGAAATCGATGTGAACAGACAACTGCTCGATTGGGCCATTAGGAGTGAACTACAAAAGAACAAAGGACAAATCTACTGCTGGGTACAAGAACGTAACATTTCAAAGCCACGAGCTTAAGTGAAGCAAAATAAGGTTTGTATTTTTCGTCTAGTCTACAAGGTTAGCAATATGGCGCGCTGAAGATCGAGCGATCCTATCTAAGCGCTCATATGACTACAACAGACTACATATAGTACAATATAGTATCATCTTGAATGTCTGTAGTTTTGAAGAAGCAGCTTATGATTATCGTACGGTGTGAAGTAAATGCCGTTGGCAACGTGCTATCAGACTGCGCCGTACGTTTGCAGTACGGCATTCTACCCATACGACCTAAATTAGTGAGAAACGCGGCAATCTAAATAGAGTTACACGATTGAAGTTTCTCAATATCCTAGGTATCCGAAATCGACCTATCCGCATCGGTTGATTAATGATCGCTTATAAGTTGGCCCGACTTTAAATAGTAGGCACCGACAATTAGTAGAAAAACAAATAAGATCGGGCAGGGTTCTTTATATGTTATTTATTAGCCTATTAGTAGTATACTAAAGCGAGAAGTGCAGCGTTTTGTGTGTGCTGACTTTAAACTGATTTCGTCTATACAAAACTTTGTAAAATTGTCTCAGTAACTTAGTGTTTTATCCCCGCATTATCGACTCACACGTACGGTGTGTCACGCGCAGTATGGCACCTTATGAACTGAAGGACATTCAGCTAATTTAATTAAACCAGCTGGATTCCTTTCAGCAAAAGTTACGCACTTTTCAATCGCTAGGGATTTAGGCACCCGGTTTTCAGCGTCGTTGGCATCAACTAAGTTGAATTCCTAATGCATAAGTATTTACTTGTATGTTTTTGGATTTTCATGAGATTACATAAAGAACATGTAGCTAAATTTTTTTTACGCATCCGTAATCTAGAGTTTACTTTGGGGCTTGGGGAATTGAATTTATTTGAAAAAATGCAATAGCCTTGTACTAGCAAATGGGAATAGAACAGAGGAAGTACATGAGGAACCGTATTTTGCGTTTTGCCTCGAACGCACTCGGCTGGCTTCTAGTTTGATGGTGTTTGCCCCTGTGCCAGTGTACTTTGGCCTTCGCGTGTCCGTGAGGATGTCCTTGAGTACGTGTGCTTGTCGGTCTAGTCGGTACGTTACCAGCCTTCCCCGTAGTTGCCCACCTCTGATGTTACAGTTTCGGTCGTCTTCTTCGTGTGCCGTTCTTCGAACAGAACTACCACAGCAGAATAGTATCAGTAGGATTTTTTTACGACCGGCAAACCAAGACGCGCTTAAATGCGGAGTGGGCAGACGACGGCTCAGCCCATGATGCCAGTCGATCACTATACACTGAAAAATAGTTACCAGAAGCATCAATGCACTGAAAAGTTCCCGACCTCTATTGTTGGCTTCTTTTTCTCGCTAAATGTTTCTCATCGGTGCTAGCCAATGGCTCATCGTTGTTTGAACAGACAAGCCGTTGGCGCATGTACGGCGTTCAGTAAACTATTGAACGATATAGAACTAACAAAAGACCCTATATTTAGCGTCAGAGAAGTCATACAGAAGGTTCTATAGGTGGGTCGGTTGCCATTCATATAAGCGGCGCCTCCTGTATCTACTCTATACAAAGGAAAGTATTAGAGCAGATCCAACAGCTATTTAAATGTGAAATAACAAGTTTAGGACGGCTTTAAGCCGAATAAGGTCGTTTAAATTAACTAGTGAAGGATCTTGTTTATTATTTCTGCAAGATAAATTTTGTGCCTTAGAGATATAGCAGCAGAGGGAGGCCTTATAGAAAGCTGATCCTAAGTACTTGTCCACACAGAGAAATAACCGAGGCTCACACCGAAGTCTAGAAGAGGGAAACGAAATATAGGGATAAAAACAAACTATGCAAAACATTGTATGCGATTTTCGACGACAATGGAATAATTCAAATAGCCTGGAAATAACATATTATTTTAATATTTGGTTATACAACTGAGCTACCCATAGTATAGATGTGAATTTTTCGTAGAGTTTGAAGTTTGTTACACAGCCGGATTTTTGCTTTCGTCGTGGTAGCGGCTTCACGCTCAGTACCTACATGTATTATGTATTATTATCTGTCGGATTCAGAGGAAAGTCGGTGCCTGAACCATAGCACCTTGACAATCTCTGATATATTTCAGGATATTTTTTAACTATACTATTGCTTTGACCTTAAGGGAGGATTTTTTCATTTTGTCTTAATGATTTTTGTACGTACTCTTATGAGCCTGGCCCTTCAATCGACTGCGTGCGTGTACGCAACTTCTCTATGCACATTTACATTGATTCACTATAAATTTGCAAAAGGCCAAAGGGAAGGCTAATAAATCCGTTAGCATCGCGTACATTTCCTAAACTAGCCCAATATCTGCCAAAATGTGAGTATATCAGATTGTGTAAGCTATGTAGTATCATTATCGAACATTTACTTAACACCGCTTCTTCTCGACCCCCGACGTGGTGAGCGATCGACGCACTACTCATATAATTCCAGCGCTAAGCATTAGTTCGTTTAACGTGTTCTGATCTTTCTCGTCAATGCAGGATTCAGATCATAACGAGGCAACCACGAAAAACCATATCTGGTTATGCATTTTGGTGACTACTCACCATAATCGTGGTGTTATGCTAGTTCCTTCGGTAAAACTAATGTTCGCCTTAGTCTACATTGGGCTTCTTCTTTTGTCGGGTTCGGTCCGTTGGACCCTCGATAGTTTGCGTTACTCCAAGCACATCTTTTTATCGGCCATTAGCTTTAAGCTTTCGCTACCGTCTGCCGCACATTTTTGCCTAGAAGTACGTTCCGCCCCCTGGAAGTAGCGCTATGATAATATCGTATCTAGCCCTTTTCCATTTGCGATATCTTTTGCGGGTAACGTCGTAAAAACGCGCTCCGTCAATACGGCATATATTATATAATATTGTTTTTCTTTGTCTATTTATAGTAGAATGGCGCCGAATGTCTAGATAGCATTAAGACGAATCTTCGAGCTTTGCTTCCGGCATACTGTTAAATATTGCTTCAGGCGGCTGGTGGGTTCGTGTTATCAAACGAAGTATTCCTACGTCCGTAAGAGTCTATAGTTGGTCCTTTCATCAGGACGACTACGTTTCCCAGCAGCTTACTGTAGAAATCAAGCTAAAGGTTTCATCATCCAACCACACTAAGAAAGCTTTTAGCACCAATTTCAGACTGGACTCTATTACGATTGCGGCCGAATATACTCGATGGCCCTATGAAATTATGGGGCCTGACTGCAGCAACTGTACTTATAAATATTACGATATTGCAACCTAGTGTAAAGTGTTCCCCATAACTTTGAAAATGTACTTTGAAGTTTTCATAGATGGTGACGAGTAGCACAGCATCCACTGGCAGACTACGTGTATTTCTTTACGCTTAATGAAACTTCTTAAAAAATCTTTTTGGCCTTGTTAAAAATTTTCTACTGAATGATAAATGACCCGGTCTTGGAAAACGGCCTAGAAAAACGTCCTTGGCCTTACGTAGTTTTGCCACGTACATTGCACACTCCTACCATGATTTTTATGTTTCAGTGACGTTAGCCATGCCGATAATTCGTTGAACCTGATTTTATATGCCCTAATACCTCCACCTTTACCAATAAGCGAGGCCTGCGGACATAATTACCAAAGTGAACGATGACCTCCAAGAATGGCTGGGTAGCACGTAGGTTCCTGTAAATTTGTGGCTTTTCCCATTCGTTAGTCAAAGATAAGTTCGTCCATGGGCGATGATCACCTAGTCATTGCAGATTCAACCGTTAGCAGAGTTTAGTTTTCTCCGCTCCCTAACGTCCCCCTATTTACACGCACTACTTTGGCTTAAGCAGAATCATAGTCATGCTATTCATCGGATTCAAGGATGTCGTCTTTTGTGTTGACCCTTTTCAACTTCCGTTTTTTAGCTTCAACTCACAAAATGGATTTCTTAAGTTTAACTGTTCTAGTAACACGAAAGGTTCACTTCGTTCTGCGAACACCTTAAGGAACGAAAACATTTCTTTTCGCTTTTCGCCGTCTGGACTTTCCAATTCCATCTTGAAAGCCTTCAACATTCTGCACACTTACATTAAGAGTCTGTATGGCTTACGAAATCGCGCAGGCTGTCGCTCCTAACCTCAAGAAATATAAGGTAAACAACTGGCAAAGATGGTTCTCACCTACCTTCACTAATACATCGTTCGCACAACGTTGGTCGTCGCTTTCTGTTGCTCAAGGGTTGTATGCACAGAACTTTTGCCGGGCGAGCCCTGAGCTTTGAAGTCCTCATTCTGAGCATGAAAGTCCATAGTTTAAAAATGATTTTCTTAATAATTACAAATAGTGTTGTAATAATCGATTGCATAAACTAGTACACAACATGAGAATACCGTCCGTGTTCATGTGACACTCATGGAAGTAGAACGAATACTGAACTTGTTGTCCGTAAAAAATTTGCACGGAACTTATACATACTAAGTAAACAAAGATTGCTCAGATATAGTATGGTGTTTCTGCGAAAGTACACTTTATCATCGTAAACAGTGTCCGCATCGTCGATCCTTCACCTCGTATTGTAGAAGACACGTAGATATATATATACTGTAACGATGCTATCCGTGATGACCCCTCTAAGCATTCAAATTTTGTACGGGAGGTTCACTAAATTTAAATTTATGTTCACTGAAGTGCGATTGGTTTGCACGTTTGATCCCTCCGATTGCTATCTACCCTAATTCCTAATAATAGTTATACCGTTGTTCAATGAAGACATACGGCAGACTAATGCTCTTCGGGCCAACACGTACGTGTTACACGGGCGGAGAAAAATGTGCCGATTCGCTTCTTATCAAACTTGTTGACGTCTGCTGTATGAGACCCGTATTTTTTCCGAAGCTAATCAAAAGGTCCAACCCTATCTAGTAAATGCGTCTTTTCCAACGGTAGCCACCACTTCACCTCGAGGAACTTCGTTGTCAACGGGTAAGATGCGTAGATGGATATTCATGTTATGTTAGTATTCATCTTTTATTCCGCAAATGTGTTAAGTAAAAAATACAAATCTTCACAAAACAAGAACAACTTTAAATTTAAACTTAAAAAAGTGATCCGTTTGGATTCGGCGTCTTTTCAAATGGCCATGCGGCTTCAAGAGAGCGCTCATTCAAAATCGGCACTCTCAGACAAACCTTTCTCGTAAAGATGATGTAAATAATCCCAGCCATGACAGAAGATGCTTGGTCATCGGAATTTGGACAAAGATCAGCTGTTATCCAGTATCGTTGTGTTGGAGTGCCAACGAGATAATAAACTAGGTCATAAAGCGTATGGCATTGTAAGCGGTTATAGTGCCGTAAGAGAAGTAGAAACAGGCTTTAACACAACGCAACGGAACATTGAGGACAGGCATAAAATCGCGCGGATTTTAGCGTTCGTTAACCCCCTCGAAGAATACAGTTCTGGTCATCCTTCAGCATCGATAGGTTTTTTAGCTTCGAAATTTAATGGGGGTGTAGCTACGATGTCATAACTGTTGATAAAAATCGTAGGTGTACGTTACGTGTCCGACAAGTTAAAAATACTCCCTGGCGCCACTAAAATCTCGAAATTAGTTTAACATTTTTTTAAGCTTCGATTCTAGTCAAGGTGAAACATCGTCTTTGACCCTTTTCCTACGAAAAATGTTTACCGTCGGCACAAAGATCAACGGTTTTTAACTTGCTCACAATCCAGGGAATGTATCTATTATGGTCAAAATGAAATTTACGGCAAATGTTCAAGTTTTAAGTGTAGTGTCCCGTGAAGAAGAGGCCATGCCACCGTATTTGTTCGGGAAGGCGACAACATCAACAAAGAAGCCTATCGGCGTGTCCTGCAAGCCGACCGCGGATACATGAAGCATTTGAAAGAAGGCAATACGTCTTCTAGTAAAATGTTGGAAACACTGTGCAGTTAGCTTCTTAGTTTTAGCTTCTTGAGAATTCGAGCCCGTTTTGTATGGAACAAACTTTGGCGCCTAATAGCCCAGATTTGAATTTACTGGATTACTATTTATAAGCGGTTACGAAGTGAGGGTCCAACGAGTGTTGACACGCTAACATTGTCCTCATGATAATTTAAAGGGTAACGCATTTGCCTGTAAGGACACGTTGTGGTCTAGGTTCAAACCCGGGCATAGACAAATTTCCTTTCGTGCTGAAAGCTAGTTGACTGATGGAATGCCGAGTGGAGATATCGGACGTAAAGCTTGAAACATATAGATATGATAACGTTGACTCGTTCGTGCTACACAACTGCGAAAAGAAAAAAACATTTTAAAGTCTGTGGTAAATTTAGGTTACGAATTGATGCTATAGTCGAGGCTAACAGAGGTAATATCAAGTACACCTGAACTTCAGGATCGACTTACACAAACGATGTATTGAAATATGTGTATTCTGATTAGCACAGTTTAAGAAATAAACGAGAAATGCATTACTTCGTAGAATTACTTAGCCTTTTCTAACAACATCACAAAATGCTTACAACGTAGCCGATAGCTACTGGGAATTGCTATTCAGATGAAACATGAATTCACATGGGACGTCCAAAAGGTCACATATATCGGTATAATTTTAAAATAATTGGTAATATATTCTTTGTCTAAGAAATTATTAAATATTGGATTTTTAATTGCAAAAGTTGCGGTATACTCGCTAGATATGGACTGTATACAATCATCATTCATATATCGTTAACATCGAATCGAACGCTCTGATTTTGCAGGATGCGTCGTTTATAGTTAATCGTACTCGTAGACGTTCTACAAGAGCTATTTGAAAAAGCCTGAGACAGACTAGCTATTGCAGGAATTCGGGTTGGACTGTGTCAGGTGAAGGACTTCCGGAGTCTGATACGATATGAGTAGGCGGTGCTCAAATTAGAAGATAAGTTAGAAGACGGCAACGGGAAAGTGGAAAAGAAAAAGTGAGCCTATAGATACGAACCGTAAAGGGGAAAGTAAATCACGTTTTTTCCCAGGTAAACGTACAATGAATGGGCCTTGCACACGGTTGCTTTGCACACTGCGTACCAATGCGTTTGGTTGCTGTACCAATGTGTTTGGAAACTATAACCTCGGTGTGTCGAAGGAGACGTTTCTAGAATTTAAGTCATATTGTTTATATACACAAAATTGTATAGAAGAAGCTAAAATATTCCTACAGTAAGAATGCGGCGGTTTTGCTGGAAAATCTCGTTTTCGTTCATCTTTGATGTTCATTCTTGGTCGACAACAGCAGCTAAAGGCTTGAGCGCTGAAATGTTTGGGAGACGTAGTTAGCAAAAAAGTGTTTTAATATTGATTTTTGCGATGTCGCTAATGTTGTCTTTGAAACATTGCAAAAATTGCAAGTACTAAAACACATTTGAGAAGCACAAACACTAGAAAAAAAAAATTCTATTATCGTATATAGAAAACTTCAGCAACGTTCCTGTGACAATCAATACATACTAAGAAACGATTTGTAAGTTGTTAATATTTGAAACAAATATATATATATATATATATATATATAAATCGACCGTTCCGAGTAAGTACTTCCCTAAATTTTTGCGCAGTTTAATGAAATGTATAAATGGAACGAAGTCAATACATCGATGAGAACGTACGAAGTTCATACAGCGTCTAAGAGTCCACCTTTCGAGGAGCTGATATTTGCTATGGTATTTGATATGGTATTCCCACACGTTCATAGCCTCTTAGGGGAGTATGACAAAATAGTTGGAGAAAGACTCTATTAAAAAATGAAAAAGAATTATTCTAAAAGTATAGGGTATTAAGCGGCAACTAGTTCATACCACATAAATAAGGCAGTACCTTAAGGCTAGGAATGGTTGAGACCGTTAATGCCCGTTAAGATCATTTACAACGGGCAAAACAGGGAAGATTAAAAGCAACAAAGGCTCTGTCTGCGTATAACGGCTAGCTAACTTGTTTCTGTTTCTTGCCGAATAATCATCCTCTTGCGATTAATGTGTGGCATCTAAAAGAAGCATATCAGTGAATCTGTAGCTGAAGGTAGTGGATATTAGAGAACTTACCTTAAAAAATGAAACATTTTATTTGTTTATTTACTTTATCTATAACTGTCCTGTTTTAATGAGCTTCGTTTTTGTTCTAGTTAAATTGACTTTTAAGCTAGACCTTGCAGGGAGTACCCGCGCAATGTCGGATATTGGTATCACAAATGTTACGAGAAATGACAGAGCAGAGGGCCAACGAAAGGGTTGGCATTTCTGTCGGGTGCGACATGGGTACAGTTTCCTATACAGAATTCAAATTGAACTCTAATCCAATGTTCGCTTAATCGGCATAAGCGTCAGTTATGCTTTCAAAAGTTTACGTAAGACGGCCCTTGCTGATACCCGACTGAAATGCCTCTTCTACTATGGATTTTGGTAAGCTTACAACGGTGAGCTATCATTCGCGATGTCCGCACAGCAGCAATTTCATGTACATTTTATCTGCACCCAAAATACCAGGGGCGGAAATCACCAGTCGCAGAAAGTGTCGTATGTTGGTTCTGTCGTATGCACGACTTCCTTACTGGAACCAGTTGCAACAGTTATAAATACGTGGCAAATTATTATCAACCCTTGGGGGCAATCGAGCCAATAAGTATGTGGTAATGCCACATAGCGGTCGCAGCGAATGTCAAATCCAAAAGTTCCCTAATGACTTTCTCTTGTGAACGTGAGAAAAATAATTAGGCCATTAAGGGAATATCGGTAAGCAATAAACTATGAAAGTTAATTTCAGTATTTTGCATCAACCCAACAGATGATCGCCTTGACAACTGCCTAATTTAGACGCTCGCTTTGTAACCAGTGGAATGACAAATCTCATATCTAGTACACTTGTCTGTTGCCATTTGTTCCGGGTACATGGGCATTTGAAACGATTCACGTATATTTGTATACGTGCATAGACGTTCCAGGACGTATCTCCCAATTTATAAATTTACTTTCTGACGAAGTCTCACATATTGTAGATGTGTTTTTTTTACCATGTTTGTATCGCTTCGGGATGATACAAAGGGTTTCTGCTAGTTTTATAGGATACAGGCCTCTAGAATCATAACATTTCTCCAAGACGCATCACGTACTTTCATCGTTTTAATTATCCATTCGAAGATTAAAGGTATTAAGGAATATAACGCAAACCTATGTATTTAATGGAATGGGCGACAGGGGCCTGCATTTTACAGAAGAATATTTATCTACTGAAGTACCATTGTTATTGCTATTTGAAGGACTGGGACTATTTCTATTGCCGGCGTAGTGATGTGGCACAAGCTGTGTTAACTTACCATCACATCGACTATTTTAAAGGATAAAGGTGAGAAGAATATACGTGAGCAAGCCTATTCCTAAGATGGCTCTGTGCATTTTAAAGGTAACGAAGAGGGTTTCACCTCGATCGTAGATATTATTGATATCGTTTTACGTACGCGTTGCCGTCAAAAGTCTTTAAATTTGACATCAATATGTTCTCGTTTTTCAAGCGAAGACACAACCCAACAGAAAAAGAAGGTATGTTATAGGTCTCACATTGTACTCGAATAGTGTCTTAGCTACGAAAAAAAAGGCAGATATTTAAATTGCTTAGTGGTATGAATAAGTAATATAGTAACAAAACAACCATTTATTAAACTTACAGCATATGTTAAACTTACACAGTAAAGCTCGTTGCACAAACTGTACTATTTTTGTTAAAATTTGTCAATTTTACCCGTGGTCAAGTTAAAACAGCTTAGAATTCAGATGACAGGGAGATGCTGAACGACTGCTACTTACTATCGTGCAGTAACCGAGTGCATGACACGATAGGGCGTACAAAATGCACTTTGTGCACAGACAGAGCTCCCATCATTGAACACAATAGAATCGTAGCTCCGTAAATCCCAAGGCGAGATGAGACGTTGCGCTTTCTGTTATTAATAGTTGATCCTTTCAGCTTTTAAGTACATCGTTAAGCCCTGTTACCTTTCTATTTTATGCAAAAGAGCCAAAAGAAGACAAAATGTACACGAGACAGTTAATCTCGTACGATTTTGCGTTATTTGTCAAGAAGATCGACACACGTCTGTACCTGTTCGCTTAGTACATAGGACTTGAGTCTTGTACTGCATTTTACTATCCTCTACCCAGTAATAACGGTTAGTCATTTATTCAATTAGGGCTAACAGGTGACTGGATCTGTTGTAGCCAGGCTGGTTTGAGCCTCGTAAAATAACACGTTTCTTTGAGTAACGGCACCTCGGAGCAAAAGTGACTCAAGTGTAGCTGCCCATGGGGCAGGCGTCTGATACGCCTGTTCATTTACGCCACGTATACGGCTGTCTCAGTTCACGCGCCGAATTCGTTTAAGACATATTGCGGCCCTTTTTGTAGCCTTGAATTGTATGGCCATAAAGCCCCAAAAGCCCGCTAGTTGAACATATATCGGGCGTAAGTAAGATCTTTTATTATTAGGATCACTAATACATTAGCAGGTCTCGTTTTCAAGCGGCAGCTGGTCGACGGCATCGCGTTATAGCCAGAGTCATTCTATGTGAGCTTGTGCAGTATGAAACGCTCATGTCTATTAGACTCTGCATTAGTAGATACTCCTAAACGTATTTGAAATATTCTGAGGGTCATTTTCAGCCACTTGCGTTCGCTATTTTTGTGACATTGTTTTTTGTTCTGTGTGTACTGACGACTAGCTTGATGCTGACATGCTGCTCAGGCCCCTTAGTGGTGTGACCTACTTCTTTGGGCTGAAATTCAATTCTCATCGTAAAAAATGCTGGCAGCCAAGATACTCAGGAGTGGGTGTGCGACACCGACTCCTCGACGCTCACATCAGGCAACGTTAAAAAAGCGTGAAAACATCTGGGTCAAGGACAGAACTGCTGTCCAGCTCGGCTGGATGTAACAATTACGTAGCGTAGAATAGAATTTGATCAAGATGTACGCTAGCCATCAAGTAAAGCTATTGCACAGGATGCAATGATATATTCTTCGTAACAATCCAGGGTTAGCAAACCAGTTATAGACATAATGAATAGATAATTATCTGCCAAGTGAGAATTACCAGAATTTGTTTACCAGGAAGAGAAGAAGAAAGCTTGAAACTAAGCTAATAAATCGATATCTTCTTATGGCAGTTATACATCTAGGGAGAGGTGTGAGAATCACGTTACCCATCCAATTTCTGAACTAACCTTAAGCATTTAACCAAATTTATGCATATTCCTTTTTATGGAGCCACATAAGGTCAAATCAGTAATTTTTGTTTTGTATTTTGCAAAAAAAAAACGGATGCGAGTATCAGTGCTCATATCGTAGTAATATTGCTGATCTTAAATCTTGAACATGTAAAACTGAGGAATTGTCTAACATTTAGATTAACTCTCAGCTTTGTATGCTTATTTATTTCAAGGGCAAAATTTTGCACGCAGTGAAACTTCCCGAGGAAGAGATAAAACTATCTTCATATAAATTAATATCTTTCCATAACTATGTCCGGCAGTACGATCGATATTGTTGTCTGCAGATAGGTAACGGCACCAGCACTTGCGCTTTTACCAAAATTTTTTTCAAATAAAAAAGAAGTCTTAACTTACTTCTCGTTCTCAAACTACTGGCTAACTCTCGACGCTGGCTATCATTGTAGCAGGCAGTATGATCGCGCGATGAAATACCGTCGGCCATTGGGCCATATCAAACTTCCGGAATGAATCTACGAGCAGTGTAAATCGTACATGCCAAGACCACAACAGCCCAATATTGGCAGATTGTGCCTGGTTATAGCAACAGTCATTAAGGGATCACTTGAGACATGCTATTTGTATAGCAGTCCTTAGTTCAGTCCTTGTCCTCATACCTGTGACTTCTTGCGGAGATTCAAGTCGAAATCGATTTACAGGTTAGATATTAAATATATAACATTAGGTTCTAGAGAAAAAAAAACTCGGCTTTCGTGCCTATTACTTAGAGAGTGTCGCCTCGACCAGCGTCCTCAGAACGCGAATGATACACTTCAATTAGATTCTTCCTTTTGAGACTAAGCTAAATTGAGCTATACTGAAATAGGTTAGGGGGTTTAGGATGAAAAATATAATAATTTCAACTTGTGCAATAGTGCCTCGTTATGATTAAACTAGTTTCAATATATTTCTTCGATTCGCATCATTGATACTGATTTTCCAAGTATATTTTTTTTACTGACGAGTATTTTTGTCGTAGGACCGCGCTTTGCTTTTTACCCCGAATTCGCTCGGAGTAGGATAGATAGATGTAAGCGGGGAGTTGGTCGTCGCTCGATGGGCTCGCGGTGCGCGAGGGGGTCTGTTTCTGCTGCCTAGAAAAATCCCATCGCCCATCGTTTCTCGATATACGCCGGTTGAGTGTCTATTGCGTAACTATACCGGACCAGAAATTAGGAAAGATCAATTAAAGTTGAGGCTAGCTTACTTAGCTCATCTCTTCCACCTAACTACTATAGGTAAAACGACGCTTCTCTATAGAAAAACGTATATTGATATCGAATATCGTCGGCAGAAGAGCGGACATATGCACTCCACTGAGCACCAAAGGGGTCTAAGCTCAGGAAAGAACGATTTAGGCCCAATTTTTTACGAGCTTTTTCGAGGTGCATGCATACCTTGCGTTTTGACTTTCCTCAGTATAGGTTTAAACAATTCCTTTTACATATATTATACACAAGGCCGTTGACTATGAACATAAACATGTTAGTACTATTTCTGAGGTGGTCACCAGCAACACTGATGTGTGACAGTTAGACAAGTGGGTCTGTCGGCATAGTCCGACATTGAATTTCGTACGCAGTATCGCACGCCGTTCAAGTTGAGCCGTACACATACGCCACCTTCGCTTCTATATCGAGCCTGCTCGTACGTCGCTCCGGTGTTTCCTACCTCATCTATTTTACACCGTGTAGCCGTTCTCAGCAGGGCCTGCCGCTGAAAATGTCGTCTGCAAAAATATTCAACAACGAATTAATTGTTTATTTGCACATGTAGGTCCTATTCGAATAGCACAAACGCCTAGCCGAATCAACCTTGTGTACCTCGAAGTATACAGGAAGAAAATAGGATCGTGCGAAATTACTCACTAGACATTGAAGCTGCCGCATATTGAACGCATGTTGTCGAGTCCGAGTGCCCTAAGCTATTTGTAACCCGCCGTCAACAACGAACCATGCACTTTTTTCTGTGCGTCGTAATAAATGCACCAATTACTGCCTGTTCCGACATAGTTTTATTCTTTAAATTAATCCTTCAGAAGGTCGTGTTGTCTTTTGGTTTCATATAATAGTATAATATAACCTTAATTAATAGATCGTAGTCTGTCTTCTCATGTCTATTGTAGATAGTCGTAGCTCAAATGTTCAAAATTTAGATCTATGATGCGTGTCGCTTCATTCCCTGGCGTTCATGAAAGTCAAAAGGTTGTTACCCTACGCCGAGAACAACCAATGCAAAAGGACACTTCGCGACGTCTGTGTAGTGGTCTAGAGCCAACACTACTTTGTCCTTGCTCCAGTTCCTTGTGAGGCCTGCTTAAATAAAAGCCCTTATCGACGGACAAGAGTCTAGGATATTCGTTATGTTAATCGTCAACGTAAACTTTAAATGGGTGCCAATGGGTGTCAGTGGATTGAGCGACAAATTGATACCCGATTATGCTTTTTTAAACGAATGGCAAGTTACCGCATACGATACAATATTGTATTCCTTTAAACATAATCCTGTTGTCGCTTACGGACGATTCTTGCGTGCTCAATCAATGATCAGATCGTTACCTCAATGCAAAAACCAAATGTTCATTGGGTTTTTGATACGCTTCAGCATAGATCAGGGCAAATCTAGATCGTCGACTATTTTTTCCTCTCTTTTCGACCCTCAACTCGCCTAATTCATTCCTTTTTTTTTACGTAACAGTTTAACTTAGATTACATTTAGCAGAGTACATTGCAGAATTAAGTTCTTCGTTCCAGCTCACTCACGGAGTTACATTCGATCAGTCTAAAGACTTTTACATTTTTTTTATTTGTGCGAGAAACAAATTTTCGACCATATACGTGAGATCATTTCTAGTAGTTTCGTACGAATCATTGCTAGCTGCGGAAAGTTATTTGCGCTAAGAGTCTTCAGCAATTGCAAAGGAAGAATCATACGATTACTACTGTCAGCGTTCTTCCAAACTAATGAAAACTCCAGTCACTTTGTCAGATGTGTACGCGCCAATAATATTTCTATCTCTCTCTCTCTCTCTCTCTCTCTCTAAGTGATAGTTCACCTTAGGGTTGTAGGTTGCGAATATGTCCAAGGTCATTTGAAGCTGTAGTGTCTTCTCCTTTGGTTGCTCTTGGATTATGATCGCCCAGTCAACTCCATCGTAGTATTTACTGCCCGTTCAACGGCTTTGGCGAGGGCCACTATAACTTCGCTCGTAGCGTACAGCATTTATCTTTCGTGGGGGAAGCGTATGGTCGCTTGCCTATCCTCCATGTTTACGACGGCGACAATGGCAAGGCAGGCATATGAAAATGCATTTTTCGATTGTTTTCACTCTGCTCCTCTTTACTCGTTCAGCGCTTTTCCTACCGTCGCTACGGAAACTCCTTAAGTGCCATCTGTATCTCCTTCCATTTCCGCGAAATCGTTCTGTACCTGAATGATACGCCATGCGACGACGTCCTTCTGGCTTTCTTTTGATTCCGCTATTGGTTTGTTCCGCCTTTGTGGGACGTGTAAGACGCACATTGGGCAATTTCCGTAGCCGTTTTCCTTTCAATGTTGCAAGCTTTTTGGGTTGGCCGTGCGGTAGCATGTGGCAGTTCCGCAAGGTTAGTTAGGGAAAAGTAGGAAGGACTAAGGAAAGGGGGTTTAAATGGAAGAAACGGATGCTCAGTCCTAAACAGTACCGTTATTTTTAAAATAATTTTCTTCATTCGCGCAGGCTGTTTAGTACGCGTCATTGGCCTCAAGTCCCGTCAATGCTGTCACTTTACGTCGCAACGGCGGCGAAGCGATACTTCTCTTCAATGGAAACAAAGGCACGGAGAAGTGCCTTGGGAGAGAAGTTAGCGAAGACCACCAGAAACTGTGGGTCGGTGTAACGTTGGATGGGAGTCGTAGATAGTGGAGGACGGCCTGGTCTTGCTGGATTGATAGGCTATTATTTGACTGTGCAGAGAAGCTCCTCTCTCTCGCTCATCAGCCACCCCATGTGTTTATCTGATAGGTGACCTATCAGCGTAGGGATCTGATGGAAATTTTGTCGAAGTGGACAGCAATAACATCTAAAAAAAACACCGTTATAGTATTCTACGTATTTCTATCAATCTTCGATCGCTTCACTCACTGGTGTTCGTGCTAATGGCATGCACGTGCGTACAACTATTGTCTGTCCAACTTATATAGCAGCAGTACAATGATCTCAGCATAAATATGTGCTTAAAACGTCAAAAAAAGCTTAAACGTTGGATAAATAGGCGTTTTCTGTTTTAACATTGATGACGTGTAGTAGTGAAACAAGTTCAGACCGTTTTTATCTTTGACGATTAGCCTGCTTTGTAATAATGGTGCTTATAACAAGGGGTACTGTTATTTCGAAAAGCGTTGACACTATTGTTCGTAGGCCAATATTGAGTTTTTGGCAGATGATTTTATTGACAGGAACTCTATTAAAGTTGAAAATAGATGTTGATTATTTTGCACGATCAAGTAACTGGTGTGGCCGGCTTCCTAAAATTAGATGTTCGTACCTAACAAACAACTAATAAATTATTTTTAGGTAAATGTTTAATAAACCGTTACATATCTAGTAAGAAAATAAAGTTTGAACATTCTTTTCCTCCAGATCTAATGATTGAATATTATGAAGGAACGCTCAGCAGTTTCAGCTTCACATTAAACTAAGAGTACGTTCATATTACGCTGGCCGCACATAATTAACATACGTCTATTAAGATCGCGTACGAATCGCACCTCTCTTCGGATTCTAAGCATGAATTGACACTTAGATATACGAGTAAACTCGTTGGCTCTGTCTAGGCCATTTCAGCAAAATGACGGTATAGTTGTATCACGGTTGTTTTGTTCACAAAAAGGATACCGTTGCACTGATGAGGGCCGAGTTTAAGTTCATAATAAGGCGGCGGATTTAATTTTAGATTTGAGCGTTGAGCAATGCGATCATCATTCCTCTTCCTGTAAGCGTGAAGCTAGAAACTACCTCGTATAGCTACACGTGTGCATATCTTTAATAAATTAGCTTCGTATTCTTTCCGCACAGCCATTTCTCGCTCGATAAGTGTGAGAGGGTCACCCATCTCAGCGTCCCTATCCACCACCTGTGTTGGATTCGATCAGGAAGGAAGAGACCTAACATATTTCTTCTCAATATTCAATTATTGTCGATGTTCAGGGTAATAATCCAAATTATTGAGATCAATTTAATTTCTGACTTCTCCTTCTTCGCGTCCAGGGTAGGGATACACTTGGATGTACTTCGTAAATAAACGAAATATTGTGCTCGAGTTGCATCGACAATGTAGTATTGTGAGAAAAACGTGGTTACTTCTCATGTGTTAGCCTACAAAAGCAATCTTACCTTCACCAAAATGAAAACCAGAAAACCCTTCCAAGCTGTTCGTTCCTTTATCTAACGTAATGATTTAATTTTACCGGGGCGTAAGCCTGCTTCACCCAATGAGGCAAAACTCTGTGTCTCTCCATATCGACTGGACAACTTCAATCAACGCTTTCCTATTCGCCACCAGAAGGAATTATACCACGCACCTTGTAAAGTAACCGCTGACGCACTAAAGCAGTATGCAAAGTTTGCGAAATCAATTTGCTCATGCGGACGAAGAAGTCGATGCTCCAGTGTCATTAGAAGCTACCAATTATTTACACACTCATAATGCAAACCGCAGGGTACACAAAAAATGAGGTGTACGCCCTCTCCACCTTTTTCCTTCTGCTAAGCCTACTATCGACGCGAACAAGGATCGGCCTTAGATACTGTGCAGAACTGACTTTGAAGATAACAGCAGGTCGATCGACACTCACTGGAACCAAGGCTGGTCGCGGCGGCTTCAGTTAAGCCAGTAGGTCGGCCTTTACAAACTACAATAAGACAACGTACAATAGAAACCGCAGCTGAGGTAGGTTCAGTGGCCCTACCCTCTGATTAAAGAGAATCTTACTGTCCCCACGTAAGTAAAAACCGCGTAAGCTTCAAACATGACCCTTTGCTGACACTCATTTATCTAATTCGCTCGAAGTTTGTCTGCGCCTGCAATGGTAAAGCCGCATGCTGGAGCACCACGAATCAAGAGGGGCCAGAGCGCCAGAACAAACACTATTATACACTTGTATCCAGTTACTTTTTTTTTGTTTCATATTCTGGATAGGCAGATAGTCGTATATGTCGAGCACAATCGTTTAGAACTATTGGCTATTGGTATTTAGTTTGCATGCTTACAACGTCTGTTTAGTCATGAAGCGCCACCGGGTTAATTCGTTTTCTACGTCCACTTCACAGTTCCTTTGGTCCAGAGGCTCATATCATAAAAATTTCAGCAGTACAATGTATAATAGGACACCGTTATTTTCTCGCAGGCTTGTACTTTTACTGTTGCTATTGGCACTGCTATCGTTAACTCCACTGCTGACGTTCCATAATTAAGATCGTGCGTTCTGTCATGAACAACTGATCGATTTTCAAGACAGAAAAAGGCCATTAGTGCTAGTTGTCAGTCGTGCGGTCCAGCGTGTCACGGACATACATGCCAGTGTTCAGTCCTTCTCGAGATGGCGATACCACAGATGCCTGTTATCGTAATCTACTGCGCTGTCTGTGCTTGCTTGCTTACTAGTCCTGCGGCCTCGTGGTCCGGCACGGGGAGGTGAAGCGTGCCGAGGCGAAATAATGTTATACATATACATGTCATCTGGACTTTTTTTCATAGGAAACGCCAGGTGGCACCAACGATTGCCAAAGTTTTGCCTGTACTTCGGTGTCTTTTTTTCGTGAGCCCTTGGACTGGTAGGGCTGCGGTCGACTACTCTAGTTGTAGGTGGTATGTAATGTTTTATTTTTTCGGCAGGTGATCAAATAGGGATTTCTAAGCGCCATAAATGAACCAGTTACAGAGTGATATCTAGACGATCTGAATTTAACACAAGCCTATTGTTCTTAATTAATCAACCTGTTAATGGTAAATTAGCTTGTTCCATGTTATAAAGCAGGCAAGGGTTTGTGGTTATGCATATATGTGTATATGAAAATGGCAGTATAGTTTTTATGACTTTTTCCGTGTCGACCCAGCTTGACGGGAAAACGTTGTGCTACTAACGACAGGACCGGGAAATATCGGGCCCGTGATTAGCCATCAGCATAGCTCAAGTGGTCTTAATGCTACTGCTGGGACCAATGATTTATCAGTAAACCTTTCGTTCTATAACACTGATGCAGACTCTTGTATCCTACATTGTTATGCCGCCTCGCAACGAAGGACGCATACTGGACTATAATACTATGCCAACGAAGTTCTGCGTATCGCTGATGACGATCATTCGGGCCCAAGACATTACTAATGTCATTGTGTTCGACCAATATCTCGTATGCGGCATCCCGATATTATAAGGCATTACTCAAGATTACTATCGTAGTACATCTGAGTACGATTCACTGTGTTGTAGGTAGCTTGAATTAGTATATAAACACCAATGCCAGCAGACCATCATACTTGCGAAATATCGTCTTGATGCTACTATAAACATATGGAGAGTGGGCTGCACCAGTGTATCGCAACACGTACATTATATTACTGCTTTTGTGGACTCGAAGTTATTGTTTTGCTGAATGATATATACTTTCATAATCCTAATACTTTGTTAGTCCAGCCTAAACTTAGTGTGGATTAAGGCTGCTTCAAGGAGCTCCAACGTTGGTTAGCCGCTCTAAGAAAATCGGCCATAGGCTTTATAGAATTCACGTCAGCGCTAAACTGGCGATAGGCTGGTCAGTTTATAATGCCAGAAACAGGCCCTACTAACATTACAGGTTCATCTAATACCTGGCCTGCTCTCTCAACAACGACCTTCTCTTCGATTTAGCCAAGTTCGTGGGGTGTCATGAATGAGAATCGCTAGTCGTTCTACTTTGCATGAAGCTGAAATGCCGCTCTCACTTGCCTGCCAGTCGCTCCATATATTTGCTTGGCAAAGTCGTCATACTTGCTGGCCCCTGACGACTGTGCACCTACAGTGGTGTACGGAGCTGTGCCAGTAGTCGTTCGGAACGACGTGCTGCTCGGCTATCGTAGGCAGATAATTCGATCGGGTTCCGTTTCAGGAGGCGGGTGTACGGCTATGAAATCCCCGTACCTCGTCTGCAAAAAGTACACCCTAAGAAGGGGAATCCAGGGGTGGTTAGACGGAAGGAAAAAGTCAAGCCAGGTCACTAATGTGGTGGAAAGGTTATTGGTGGACAGCGCCTGGCCGATGGTTGGCCGGCCACAGCTGAGCGTCGCCAACTCTGAACTAATCAGAACTTGATCCGTGAATGATCGAATACGCAGCGCACAACAAGTAGGCTCAGCAAACTTGCATCGTAATAGCGAGCTCACCTACTGCGTCGTTGACGTTAAGATATGCCATTTTAGAAAATGCGACAGGTGAAGCTCTGGAGATTTCGGTTGGTCGGTAGCTAGAGGTACGCGGTTAGGCCCCCGTTACCTCATGTTTAGGCGATGAAGGCAACGTAGGAATGCGCATTGGCTCACGAGTCCGCCAAGTTGCAATCTGCCGGTCGACTTCTCTACTTAGGATAATTACGTGTGTTGAATCATCGCAAGTGATGTAAATACATCACCCTTTACATTATAATAGTAGAAGGTTGCGTAGCGATGGGGATATTTTGAGCGTTGCCGAATAGCAGTCTCGTAATTTTGAACGTTTCTCTAGATGTGTTCTGTGGTGTGCTCTATTTAAATACAGATATAGTAAAAGCGTAGCATCTTTACTTTTTGTCGCCTGTAGTAGCGGGTCGTGGGCTGCTTAATTGGAAATCCAGAAGCGGTGTTCCTGTAGCAAAGAAGCTAGTAATACTTATGCATTATATGAATGAACGGTCAGATCAGGCTGTCTTACAATTTTCCTTCGATGAAATACTAATCGGTTAGTAGCGCAACAGCAGTCAAATGGCGCGTACCGCTTGATTTTTCGACTAAGATATTTTAATTCAATTTGTTTGCTGCTAGCGGAACCCAGTTGCAAAAACCTTACAATATATAATTGTATATTGGGTTTGCATAGTCGCACTAAAGGTTCACGGCTG
Organism: Varroa jacobsoni; assembly: GCF_002532875.2. NCBI lineage: Eukaryota > Metazoa > Arthropoda > Arachnida > Mesostigmata > Varroidae > Varroa > Varroa jacobsoni. The sequence continues at coordinate 43,047 of NW_019212977.1, forward strand.
TTTCATTGTCTATTTATAGTTATTATGTATACTTATCGAACGTTCATATTCAGTACCGTAATTCATATCGGATCTATTTCAGGAAAAAACTCGCCTATATCCAAAGTAAATAATGGCGGTATGCTAGTGCGATTAGGCATGCTTTAATCACTAAGGCGTAACTAAGGCCCGCAATGTTGCTTATTTGATGGGCATCCTGTCTCATAAAGGGTAAAAATCACACAAACTCAATTGACAAGTATATACAATTAAATACTGCTACTTGTACTGTTTCTTTCCGTACTTGATACAGTAAAGAAAGTCAAAGCGTAGTTAGAGATGTACGTAGTTTAAGCTATTATAAGGCGAAGCGCATGTATCAAGCATCTTCATAAAACCCAATGCAGTAATAAAACATATTTGTCGTTCATTCTTTTTTATAATTACTTACTTGTTTACGGAATGAATCTGGTACTAGAGAGTACCTGCGTACGTATTTGTAAGTCACTAGTGTCAACGACGCAGGCAGGTAATTAAGAAGTAAATAACGCGGATAATTACTAGTAGATATTTATTATAGTTGTTTAAAAGTATGTCAGATAATTGGTAGCACGGGCTAAGCAGCTGCTCCACCACTTCATCCACCGCCATTTTATAGGCTAGGGTTGACGCTTCGCGACTAAATCGTCGAAACCACTCAGCAGTAGGTTACCCTTATTTTGCGTTTTCAAGACGCTGGTAAGCTCACTTCTGCACTCACTTGCAGCTGCCTGTAATCTGTACATTGATACCCGAATAGGCTGTCTCATGCTCTGTCTGGAAGGAAGCGGAAGGCTTGGTTACATACATATTTCCTGTCATTTTCATTAAATCGTAAAAAATAGAAATACTTGCCTTAAAAAAATAAAATGCCTGGCTTAAAAGGATTATCGTATAGGATAAAATATACGATCTTATCATTTCTAATATTGCCAAGTAAGCCAAGTTTAAGCTATCAGGCTCGTACCCCGAAAATAATAATTTTTTTCGTAATTTATATTTTGTGAGTAAGATTACCACTGTTTCACGTGCGAGTTAATTCTCTTTCTAAACTACATTAGAGTTTAATTTGGTTTCTTTTATATTATTTATTTATGAGAGAAATAACTTACTATTAATAGTATTTTATTATTAGCGAAATTCGATGAAAAATCCACGGAATCAGGGAAATTCTATACGTAAATTATTTATTCAAGTTTTACTTTGGGAGAATGTGCGAAGATCGAGTTTTGAATTCTTCGCATTTATGGGCTTATCAAAATCTCATCAAGAGTAGTAAGAGACGTGTTTGAAGAATGGTTTACAAGGATAGGCTTATAATTAGCGAGTTAGCTGAAATGACTTAAGGGATGCTCATTTGATCTTAACTGCCGGTTTCATACCAGGAACCCATCCCAGTAGGAAAAAGCTGCCCGCAGATCGAGAGATCAACCAACGAGTCAGCTAGAAAGTTGTAGAAAGAGTAGAAAGTTGTTGTTTTGAACAATTATTGCTAACGTTATTAGTGCGTGATGGGGCGAAACCCCTCACTACCAATGCCCGCGAAAAGGGCTCCATTGTATTTACCTGTTTTGAGTATTCGCGTTCCGCATACCTATTACAGATCTTACAGATTACAGAAAGTCGTACAGATCGTTTATTGTAGGTAAACAAGTTAGTTCTAAATATCTCAATAAACATCGTGGTTGCAATTAACTGAAGAAGATCGCATCTCTTTCTCGCTTAGGTACCTTCTTGCCCAATGCCTTAGCTATCATCGCTTCCTGGCTAAAAAGCTCATATCTTTTGAGCCAGCCTGTTACTTCGAGCTTTCTGAACGATGCCGTTGGCGATATCGTCGATTCTTCCTAGCTTCTTACAGTTATGTTCTCCATTTTGCTCAGATCGGGCGTATTCCCTACCACACCACTGCTATTACTGGGATGGATCAGACCATTGACCGCAAAAAGAGACGAGTTCCTGGTATCCACTCGCTATATATTTATCAGCATATATCCGCAATATTTTCTCTGTACTTATTGATGTAACGTGGTTAGGCAGATGAAAGTGAACGTAAACTATCGAGCTTAGCTGGTTTCTCTCGGACGTAAAGCAATGTAAGCGTAACAGACTTACGGGTGGAAATTAAGTTTCAGTAATTTACTAAGTTACTCCCCGAGCTTTGCCCCATATCCCGTTTTGTCCTCTGATTTGACCCTCAACTATACACAATTTTAAATAGATTATAGTTCGTGTACATAGCAATAGTTAGTCTGTTATACTACTCTACGCGCCTTATTGCGTTTCACTGTTGCAGTTGTCTGGGTCTCTCATCAGAATCAGGTTTTACTGAGTGATAATGTTTCGCTGAGTAGTAAATACTGAGGTCTGCTGTGAATGTGTTGAGGTGTGATAGATGCAGCTGGCCACAATAAGGTCGGCTGTATTGATGTTACTTGGCGGGACTGCTTGTTTATGTTTTAAGATATCCGGTCCTATTAGAAAGCGTTAAGATGCTTCATTTCATCGTGATTATTTGTTAGTTTATTACGTACGTGAAAATACATTTTCCTCCGTTACTAAAGTTGCTAAATACTCAAAAAAAAAAACACATCTCATCTATTCTGACATAGTTTAGTTAAAACGTATAGCCATAATTCATTTTAAATAAAGCGGTATTAATAAAAAGCTAAAAAAACAGAACAGATTAAGCTTAAACATCGGCCTCCACGTTAAGGTACAGCCATGACAAGCTGGTTCCCGAAGTGGACAAGAGTAAAGCCTACTAAAAGATTCTTACGATTACGTAAACAAGCAGAATTTTGGCGCCTTTCAAAGATCCTAGTATCGATGCCTGTCGTCCTTTCCTCAAATGTTCAACAATAATCTTCACGTCTTCCTATAAAACATAGTAAATTAATCTGATACGATACTTTTAGTTCAAATTCAATATGAAGCACTACTGCTGCCTGCTACACTTTTCTAGATTCAGTCTTAGAGTCAATGTTTCGAGTAGTTTGTGACAGAAATCGACTGAGTGTTATTGGCCTTTTTTTTATTCCTTCGACGAAGAGTTGACTCCTGACAACAATGTAATAATGAACATACCGCTTTCATATAGTTGATCATATAGATGGTTACTTAAAAGGTCGTTTGGAGGGTACATTACGTGTCGCATCAGATCCTTAGGTTTTTCTTGGTCAACACCTAGATGTAATATTTATAATTCTACGATTTTTACAAAATGGGAAGTTTATGGGTTCACTCGACTATTATTACGTACAATAGGATTATCACACTCTCGTTCACACTTGAATATCTGCTAACCTAGATTAGTCAACACTTTACTACTCAGTTTCCTAAACTATCCTACCACAAACATTCGGTTGTATAATTCAAGGTCGCTTCTTAGAGCTAATTTAGTTTATGCCTAAAATCATACACCAAGAGTGCGCCCGGGGCAGAACAGTACAACAACGTGATGTAAAAGAATAATATCAGCATAATGCAGCGGTTAGTGCTCACTACTACGTTATAAATTCGCTGCAAGACCCCATAGCCCACTTTGCTGCTTGCCTAAAAAAAATAGCCCCGCCATCTCTAAAATTAACAACTCGTATGCAGCGCTTGCTGCCCTCGCTCGTATCTCTGTCGATCAGATTGCTGCTTCTTATATTTGCCCTAAGCCACCCATAGCACTACACTCTGCGCGGCCCACAACAACATCTCCAGTACGGACTCTATGCAACTCTATGTCGACCTCTTCCACGCCCTCATTTTGCAGCCGCATCATGCCAATCTCAATCTCATACCCTGCGTTGTGCTTAATTACCACTTTATTGAAAATGACGCCCGTGTTTAGTATATTCTATTTAAATTGATTCCGCCCGATGGAAACAGCACGACTTTACCGAGCTATTGCTTTCAACACTGGTTCCGAACAAATGGGCGCCGTACCCATTTCCAACGTCAGTTCCTATTATGAAAGCAATCACTAAATTCACGGCGCTCGTGGACGGACTCTGATGCTAGACCAGCGCCTTCGCCCCGGTACGCGCAAGTCTTTTCGCAAACTCGCCATCCGCTCTTCTGTCCAATTATTATTGGTCAGCTCGTAACGGTTTGTATTTTCTGTTTTCAGCACCTCAGTTGCTTCCTATTCAGAAACTATATCGTTTTATATCGAAGATGCGAAGCGTATCCTTAGCAACGCACACGACGCCATTGGCCGCTAATCGATGTCTTCATACACGCAACGTCCAACAATTTCAAAATTTAGAATGTTTTTACCATTTTCAGTTCTTTAATAAATACAGATAATTTCTGAGAGCAGGTCACACCCTGTGCGTCTACAAGTTATTATTGAAGTCTCATGTCCACGACTGCGTTTGTCGTACAATAAAAAGAGCTATGGCGTGAAGCCTATCTTCGCCAGCTAACTTGCGTTTCAATTTTTGCAGCGCTTTAGTTTCATCTGGCAAAAGCGGTCCAGTAGTTTTCGAGAAAACCCGTTGAAAAAATACGTAAATGTCTCAGTAACAACTAATAATCTACGATGGTATCTGGCGTTTCGCAGGGTTGATATCTGCTAACTCTTTGTTGCCACTTTTCGGCCCAGAATCGAGACTTATGAAGGACTCTAAACGCTCGAAATGAGCCAAGGAAAAATATTGAAGAAATATATACCATTTGTCTAGACTTTGCTAACTTCTAACCTATTCTGGATCCCGTCGTAGAAGCATGGCAGAACATTGCCCTGACCAGTTCCTTGCCACAGGCTTCACTGACGATGTACTTTGTATCCAACGCAATACTGGTTTCCTCCTCCGCTAGATGTGCATTCTTATAGCCGCGGGCAGCTTTTTGGAATACTGTTTCTCTAGGAAACAGAACCAGTGGTATCTCGAATTGATCGTATACAATCCTCAATTTCTAGGCCGGTCTGAAGCCCGTCTCCAGATAGTGGCGGGAGCGGCGCGAACTTGAACCGTTGAATCTAGCTTGTACCAGTTGAAACAGTCACGGCAAATTACAAGAGAACCTTTCCTACGTAACAGTATACATTTTTGAAGAACGCAATAACTAGTGATTGTAAGACCGCTCAAGGCGATGTTATAATGAGCGATATAAATGAAACGCAGGCATTTCAGTAATATACAGTGAACGAAATATGCACACATGTATATAGAGGTATCCATAGTACATACTATAAGTAGCTCGATAGAGACGCACGCGAGACCGTTTAGGTTTTGCATTGCATGACTATTTCGATAATGTATGTTAAAAAGTGACCTAATAGCTCAAGTGAAATAGCCTTTAAGATAAATAATCATGCGATAGGATATGATTCGGGAAGATATATCGTACAGACTGAAGGTTACCAATTGAATAAGATGCATGTAATCTTTATTTTGGATGCTTTGAATCAATTTAGTATATAACAGATTAGTAAAATTATGGGTTTCTTTCGATTTTTTTTTTTTTATTATAGCTCAGGTCGGGTTTGCTTCGGCTTTTCTCAGAAAACTGAGGACGTCATAAAACAAGCTGGGATCCTTATCATTTATAGCAAAATTGTGATGGGAGTAATTTATATCATCAATGAAAAGATACTCCGTCGTATTTGCAGGCAGACTCCTCACGAGTTTCCAGTTTTCCTCTGCCGTAGAGTAGAGATCTCCAGTTGAAAAATAGACTTTCGTGGGGACACGGAGGTTTCGGATATCCATCCAGACTGGCGATTCTGTATTGAATCTATTTAGAAAAGATACAGTAAAAGATAACGCGTGAAACGAATGAAAATTCAATGAAACCTAGACTGCTTGCAGTGATGAGAGCTGGAGACGGAAATACATTCCATGAACCCCATTGCGGATATGAGATTGTTTGCCTTGCTTGTACATATGGAAGTAAAAGAGTAACTTGACTATTTTCGAACTGGAATTTTTGGCCAACACCAAGTCCGACCTCAGCCTTCCAGTCGATAAGAACGCTAATTCTACAACCTATTAAGGATCATTAGCGGGCATCAGAAAATGAGCCTTACGTAGTTTGCAATAATTTGACCGGGTCAGTGTTGCGCCATTCTGATGCTATATAATAATGAATTTAAAAAGTGATTCAAAGATCCAAAACGTTACGCCCTTTTTCTATTGTTGCTTCTACTATGTCGAATTTCGCCCCTAGCTGTTAATCAGACATTATATATTGTTGAAGAGCTGTCTTTTGCCTCTACTACTGTGTACCTGTCAAAATACTTCAATGATTATATTAAACGTCTTTGCAGTGTAATCGAAATTACGATATATGATAGATCTTAGTTAGAGTTACTGAGGCAAGAAATTTGTGCATTTCTATAACAACGATAAGTACGATAATGACCGCCAATGTTTTTCAAGCGGCGTTCATGTGGGAACAACGCAACGTCAAGATTAATTGCGGGCCTCCTGGAGTTTCCGCCTAAATCTGGCAATGGCAGAACAAGACAAGCACTGTTGTCTTATATAGGATCGAATTTTATTTTTCGCGCGAAGAGTATTCTTCATCACTCTATACGCATTGCATATACATTATAAGCGATTTTCACGGATTGCGAAGAAACCTAACCTTAACCTTAGCAAAAACAGCGTTCGGAGAAAGTATTTTGCGATGACGTTGTTAACAGGTACTGCTCGATGTGCAGATATGGTCATTTCGATTCTGTTGAAGACGATGTAGTATGCTCATTACCTAGTTATTGTCAGGACATAATCTCCCAAGGAGAATCAGCTGTGCTTTAATCCCTTGAGCTAATCGTTTCGCTAATTCGGATAGGACACGGCACAAATGTCAAATCGGACGAGCTACTAGGTAACATGATTGTCAAGGCCTTAGCATAGCTGTTAAATGCCTATAGAACGTCTATATTAAGGTTGATGAACAATGTGTCCGACATAACAGAAATACGCGCAGAGCTAGCTGTCGGTATGCTCATTCAATGTGATTTTACTTGTGTGTATACATCGTTCAGAATACGCGGCAGGTCGGCCTGCGCCCTGCAAACAGTAGAGCTAGTAGAATTACATGGCTGTACAGCAGCCTGGATTCGTTGTTCTCGTCGCTGACTATGAATGGGGTTTAAAAACAAGAAGGCGAACATTTTTCAGAGCACGTGTCAGCTTCCCTTAGACCTGGTAGACATGGCAGCATTAACCGTCGCTCTCCGTTCCCTTCACCCTATAATAAGACGTTTGCCCCTACATCTTAGCATGTTTTGGATTACTTGCTAGTTTAGTATCTGCCCCTACTCGTTCCAAGCAAACTCCATCCCGAATGTTCCTAATGTGACATTTCCCAACAAACACAAAGGTGGAATTCGGCAGCTTAAACGTTCAGTTGAGAGGTTCCCATCGAGGAGGACACTTTTGGAACGACCGACATGACTCGAAACCGTCGCCGCCTCCCACACCGAGCGCTTAGCTGACCCAGCTTCTAACTGTTCTTGCCCCTTGCTTGTCGCTGCCCCCCCCCCCCCCTCTTTTCTTTCTATGCGTTTGCCTCTTTGCTAAGTCTTCTTCCCCAGTCGCTGCAATTAGTCCAGGCATTGCGTCCATTGCTCTCCAGATAACACTTCAACGGGGGGGGGGGGGCCGCAACGCTCAGCGTAGTTCATTTTCCTTCTTTACCTTTTCTGCTGATATCAGCTGTCGTTTGCTGCCAACTATTAAATGCGATGAACGCTATTTACTCGCAGAAATAAATGGTACGAGCGGTCGTAAGGTTGAGGTGTCAGTCTGTCTTTATTATCGCTGGGAATGGAGATGTCGACAAGGGCACATGCGTTTGCGTGCATCGTGACGTTCACGTGCGCAACACGATTTAGCGAGCATACTCCTGAGAACAACAGGATTGTCACATATATATTGGAACATGCCAACAGCGGCAGCTAATCACAACAAAAACACTAGCAACATTGAAGGCAGCAGTTCACCTTAGGTCAATATTGGTGGCTAGATATGGTTGTTCCGGGAAAAGGCCTGACGTCGTCCCTACACCGTTGGATGGCACTGATGTAGCCTTGTATTTTCGTTGTATCAACGTTGGATCGAATGACCCGCTGACAGCCGACCACTACGTATATCGTTTGTATACATTTCTCTACGGTATCATCATCGTAATATTATGCACCCCAAAGAAGTTCTGTGGGCATGTAGGTCGTACTGGGACAACAAGCAGGAGGTGGATGAGGGATCCAGGAAGTGAATGAGTTAAGAATGAAGTACTTATGTGCATAATTCTGCAATACAGGATTTCGGGAAGTCGCATATATTATTTGTATTTGGATGCAGTAACGGAAAGTTGGACAGCGTTAAACAATTGCTGGCAGTACAATAACCACTTGTGAGAAGGTTAAGTAGGAGCTAATTTAAAGCTCGCACTTATACAGGTTTATCTGCAACTCGTTGAATCGTAAATTTCTTTAAAATGAGATTTGGCAGCGAACCCTTTAAAATACTAATTATATAATCGAATCGGCTGAACTGAATGGGCATATAGTCTACGTGACAAGTATAGAACTTGACATAGCCCGAGACGACTGAGCGCATTTATCTGTAATGTCAGCACTTAAAATGACTAATCGTTTTATCTAAAGCCAATGTTCCACAGAAAAAAAATCAAAATTAATGCTTTGTCTACAAGGCGAACAGTGATAAGAAATAAGCAAACTAAAATACCACTTTAGGCTTCATGTCCGTATCCAAGAAAAGACACCAGGACTATCTGCGCGACAATATGTAAGCGTATTCGCAAGCGAAGGTCTACGAAAGATTCTAAAACTTATCTTCAAACTACGTCTTCATTGAACTAACCAGGCCTCACGTTTCAATATGTCAATAACATGTACCTGCGTAAATTTCCTCTGGGACCATAATCAAAGCTTCGAACGAATTCCGTCTCAGAGGAACTATTCGCAATCATTTTGTTGGAGTCCCAAAGATCATAGTAGTAACGAAGCACCCAAGTCGAAGTGCCCCCAGGCAAATATTTCACCCAAAGGGGCAGCTTTTTCTGCAAGCAAATAGTAAGATGTATTTTACAAATAGTAGATTTTCTAAAATGGAAATATTCTTGGCTTTATGAATATATAGGCTATTCTCGTATTTTTGTGTGAGAAAAAAAAAATGCAAATGTCGTTCGAAACATCGACTTGAACGGACATATTTAAATACCTGTACACAAACTACTCCGGTAACGTGTCTTACATCAATCCGTATATCGGTGACTTTTACAGATACGCTTCAGCATAATGTGCGCATGGAAAAGTTCAAGCACAACTTACCAGATCTGTGTACTCGGAAGTCATTCCAATGAGGTCTCGAAAGAGATCAAATGATTCCTTTTCAGCGCCCTGGACCAAACTGGCAATGTTCTCATTCCATGGAAGAAATTCGCTTGGTTTCTATAAACAAAAACGGCAGATTTATTTTGGTAGACGTAAGCGAATCATGGGAAGCCTATATGACAAATTTGAAAAACTGTAATCAAAATTCTCATACATACCATATGTCGGGAGATCAGGCACACTACATACTTAATAAACTGAATTTTATCAGCCGACGCTAACGTACGCGCTCCAGCCAACGATGCAAACGATATCACCTTGTCATTATAACTCGGTCGTAAAGAGAACATCTTGAAAAGTAAAGGAAACAGAGCGGAGGCCATGTTACATCGAATATAAAACACACATAATATGTGTACAGATATATATAATAATAGAAGACTGGACGTGTCGAAACGTTTGCTGTTGTCGCAGCAAAAAACAAAAACATAGACTTAATAAATATCTACAAAATTTTCAAATAGAGCAAGACTGAAACCCCTCATATACCTGTATACTTGAAATTGAACCTTGCGACATGCCGACAAGATGCAACTTAGGTTGGTTTGTCACACTAAGAATATAGTCGATCTGTGCAGGAGTGTCGTACAGAGCTGTAATAGAATTAAGTTACTCGTTGGTATTAAGAATTTTGGCCTCTTTTAATATTATAGCTAACAGGGAGTTAGACGATGTTGAATTACCACTTTGCTAGGGTTTCCAAAAATTGTCGCCTCTAATCCACTCTTTGAATCGGAAAAAATTATTTTTACTTACAATTGCAGTGTTTAACTAGCGTTTCCTGTATTTCATACCGAACCTTTATTGTACAGGGGGCTGTATAAAGTTCAAGCTGGCTAGAGAAGTAAATAATAAAGCCTGGCTGATATAATAAAGTACTAAGATATAAACGGCTGGCTATAATTTATTTTGGTCTGAGAAGCCTGAAATGCCTACCGTGATCGTTGACTGTGAACGCCCAGGGAGACTCAGCATCTTTTGAGAAATCGGTTTGTTCATGATGAGCATAGAGCGAGTTGCCTCGATAATTGCCAAGCCATACATCAAAGCCGCCATCTTGCAATATGTACGCTAGAACAGTTAACACACAGTTGAATATTTTGGCTATTTTCAAACACTGAATTGTTATGAATAAATAGAATAGCCAGCTTGTTCTGACCAGAAGCCAGAATATCTTTTGAATGAAAAGCTCACTGATATGGGTAGGTTGTTATTATAGTAGTTAAATGCAAATCCAAGAAGGTAACTTCAACTCAGGTGGCATCGCGCGCGCACTACGATACTCATTGGAGTAATCAAGCTCTCGCAGTTGACAACCGTTTTAAATTTTCGATCATTAATCTTGTACCTCACGGTCTTCGTTCAGCTCACCGCTTCTCACGTAATGCGGGTCTGGTTTAAAGTAGAATTATCAGGGTCAAGCTGTGAAACAGGACTTTGTAGCCGAATTTTGTTTTTAGCCGCTGAGTAATGATCTGCTGTATTTCTCATCCATTCAACGTTATTTTGGTGTTAGAAGTTTAGACATGACGTTATTTACTCTGCTAGCTCGCAAACACACATTGTGCCTGCTTACATCAATGATAAGTAACAGAAGGACCTGTCACAAGGTCAATTGTGAATTTTTCCTTTCGTCGCCCAATTAGGGGTCGCTCATCGCTAAAGCTGCATGCATTCAAAGCTGTACAGCGTTTTGGCTCCGACGGGTACTATTTACGTGCTTATATTTAGAATTAGGCATTGCTGCCTACTTGACTAAACAAGCAGATGGACAACGACATGTTGCGTACGCTGGTAGTAGTACTAGGGCTAACTATAGAAGCATTTCAGCCTCGCTTGATCAAGGAAAAGCTAAAAGTTGTCCGTGGAGAGCCAGGCGAAACTGGCGGGTGAATATCACAAATATACTTTACTGCACTTTCGATATAGAGGCTTGACCTTACCAAGAGAGGTATTTCGTGCAGCTGTGAGCCAGAAGCCTGAACTTCCAAGAAGGAAGCTCGGTATGAGGACGGGAGTTTTACTCTCCTTATGAAGATGCGTTAATCCGTTTTCCTGTCCGGAAGTAGCGGCGACCGTGACACTAGGCCGAGAAATGATGCGATGTACGGACACGGTCCAACCGTTCCCTACAGATAGGTTGTGTACTTCGAGGCCAAACCCTCGACGAGCAACAAGCTGCTCCTGAAAAACATCCGACTATAATGTAAAAACATTACAAGTACAGTTCAGTGGAAACAATTAACTTTTTGAACTGGTGTTACAAGCCAATGTTAGTTGACAAAAATTTGCAAAGCCTGGGTACGCCGTAGTCGAGATGTGCACTAGGACAATGTTGGTTTATCTGATTTATTTATAAGTCGTCGATTAGGTTTCCCAAATTGCCGTGTTTGAGCAAAAAACCCAAGTGCACATAACAAAGCAAAGCTTCTTGATCATCTTGATTAATATTCATTTACTGTTTACGTTCTCGAGAGAAAATACAACCGTTTACGGCTCTGTCTTCTGTTGTGTCGTATAATCATATGAATGAAACTTCTATAAAATCGCAAATATTGCCCATTTCAGGTTCATATGTATGATGGGCACCGGGAGCGGGCAGCGATCCCAAAAAATATTTAGGGCGGCGGTAGCAGGCCACTGTGACGGATACCGGTGAAGAAGAATGGATGCCTTGAAGTAATGTCACAGTAGCTTCAAGGCTTCATCCCCCCAACCTACTGGTCGAGGCATACGCGTTTTTGAGTGTTAGAAAATGTCCCACACTACCCGGTTTTCGGATGCGCATTAGTGTGATTAGTCTTGTTAATAAAAAGTCAGCTCTAAAACATTTCAATGGCGCGAAGAACAGCTTTATATATGCAGCTCTAAACACATATATATGTATATATATCTGAAGTTAGAGTTTTTCTTATCGATTTTTTCACAAACTTAATGTAAATACAGATATTTCAACAATATTTTTTTATTCGTGCTAGAAGACTTATTCCTGTACGCCATGTGTATTTAGTATAGCCGTAATCTACCATGATTACGGCTAAGATTCAGCGCGTAACTAATTAGGCATTTTCAAAATGGTCCTTTCCGCAAACAACTTCAATAGTAATAGTACGTCGAGTGACTTTGAAAGGCGTTAAGTTTCATGAACTGTTGTTCAAACAAAAAAGTTTAGCGTACTTAAATTTTGGGCTGATGACTAGCCAAAAGTCTTAAATACGCAAGGGATTTAAAAATTAAAGGTGTAAAGAAAGCCTCAAAAGACTAAACGGTAGGGCCGATCTGGACGAGTTTATTGGCAATTTATATTCCTCTCTTCAAAGCGGCTTTTAGTTTCTGTATCAAACACTCATGCGTATTTTCTTCTTGGGTTATCCTGATTAATTTTCGGGCCTTTTAAAATCGAAAAACTCTTCTTTTGCCTCAGAAAAGTTTGTCTCAGATTTTTCTGAAACTAGATAAAAAAAATTTTCTATCTATTTGGGGCAGAAAACGCAATTTTTAGTCTCGTTTGGGGGAAGGGGTCGTCCAGTTTGATGACGGCTAGGCTTCGTTCAGATTCAAAAAATGGCCGCCATTTTGCCATAAATAATTCGTTATTGTTAAGGAGCTAGTTTTATTTCGATAGCAAGAATAGCGGATGAATGTAGATGCGCTTTAATGAACAGTCCGCAATTTAAATGCGCTCAACCCCTGTGTAGTTCCCTAGATGAAAAGTGAGCAAGTGGGTTTGTGTAACTTACTATATTTTATATTGGTAACAGTATCCATACGAAGGGGCCCCTTCTGCGTGGCTCATTGACTGTGAAATATCTTCACTTTCTTGAGCTAAGCGACTGTTCGGTGATGCCATTTAACAGTTACAGGGATTATCGACATAGCTACCGAACGGCTATCGCCACTGTGGAAATCCTCTACTCTGTCGGCAGAAGAGCAATAGCAATACATCGATCGTGTATACTCGGCCAGAAAATTGAAGATATAAGAGAAACAAACGATGTTATCAGCTACCGCAGCCGCCTGTCGTTATCTATCTTTTCTTTTATCAAATAACAATCGTACGTTCATATTTTTTTACCAACCATAATAGACGTATCATGTTATAAGGCAGTAGAAGGTAACAGAGAGTATTTCATCGATTAGAATAGAAAATGAAAATAGTGAAATAAACTAGACAGTGATGATGATGATGATGATCCGTACGTAATGGCAATAATTAAAGTTTTTTTTTATTTTTACACAAAACTAAATTGTTCTTGATTTAGTTGAATCTTCATCACGCATCTATTTTAGCTTGTCGCATGTAGTATATTATGTATTGAAGGCCGAGTAACGTATAAGGTACCATAAAATCATAATGAATTCAGCTTAGCGACCAGCTGGCTAGGTGTTCTAGAGAGCAACAGGCCAGCATCTGCTGAAACAAGTCATATGAAACGTACCTTACTTGTGGTACATTCATACCACAGAAGCTTGAAGTGTAGCCTGGCCCGGATAAAAAAAAGCCACGCTAAAAAGAAGACAAGTTTTGCGTTTGCGATTATCTATTTAAGCAAAGCCGCGAACAAAACGAAATTGGTCCATGCACAGTTATCTGTACCAACTTGTACAAGTAAAAAATCTCACGGGTATCATGCTTTCTACCTTTCGAAAACCCAAAAATTAGCGGTAGGACCCCCAAAGTAGCGTGTGAATAATCTAAGAGTTATGGCTTAAGTAGATCCGGCGGAAGATTCAGCTAAAAGTATATAGTTACCAACTACTACCCGCACAAACGCGTAGCGCTGTTCCATCGTGAAATTAACCAAGTTACATTCACTTGATTTTGGAAAAATACGTCATATAGGAGCTGGCAGCTAACCTCGTACTCGTTAAAAATGTGTAGACTTTGTGCTTTTTTCTGGTCCCGTCAACTTGATCGATAACCCCTTTCGCAGAGATAAAAAATTTGACGATATGTAGTAAGATAAAATTATCGATACTACCTTGTGTTGCGTTTAAAATGTTTAGGAATATTGGCACTTACCAGTGTCATGTCACTTTCTTCGAGTACATCTTCTCGTATATTCGCTTCACTTCGATTGATCTCGTTGAAAGTCTTAAAGTTTTTTTTGGCCTTTTCGAAAAGTTCAGCGTAGCCAGGTCCGAGCTCAGTAAGGAGACAGGACTCCTTATTTGATCCTTTCCCAGCTTGATACCAACCATGCCAAGGTAGGCCCAAGATTTCTGCCAATCAGGTAACATAAGGCTGTTGATATCTGAAGTCTGTTTCTATACGAGCATTTTATGTCAATGGCTGCTTCTTTGAAAATCTCATCTACGTTGCTTGAAAGGTCTTTTTTTTTCTTTTCAGCTATTGGTTGAACGAACTAAATTGGCTGTAGGCCAATATTAGACAATGAGTTGACCTAAATACCTACTGTGATAATGATAGATTTTTTTCAAAGTTAAGCAAGCAATTGAACCGCGCATAATAAAATAACTGCTTCGTTTATTTACTAGATTAATTTCTGCCTTCCATGTTCCTCACAAATTGAACCGTTTTGCAGAAAACTTCAATTTCACCACGTGAATGGGTCCGAAGTGTTTCACCTGTCCCATCCTGCCGATTTCTATTTTTTTTTTTTTTTCTGTAGTCTAAGTCAACACAATATGTTGTGCAGGGCTTTTCTAACTAGAGAATGCCTTATTTGGTATCGGAACGTTTCTTGATTTCAATTGGTCTAATACAAATTTAAGAGTTTGAGAATGGTTACAGTTGTAACGCCCGTTGACTTCATTGAGGTAAGCTGGAGCTGTTCTCGTGACAACTTAGTAGGTAACGTGTTTGCCTGCTAATATTAAGGGTCTAGGTTGGAACGTACTTCGTTCGACGCTGACAGGCAACAGTCCGATAGAATGCTCAACGGCGATACCCGGCGTAGAAACATAAAAGAACGAACACGGGCTAGCTGTTAAAGAGTAGGCACAGGCAACTCTAGATGACACAACAATAACGGACGGATCAACAAAGCTAAAGCACCATTTGTAAACTTTCCACGTTGAAATTCACAAACCTTCAAAGCTGATTCGTTACTTGCTTGGTTTAAACAGACAAAGAAGACTGTAGGCGACCTGAATAATCGAACCTCGTTTGTATGCTATTATTAGTATGATGCTAGCTGAATCGTCCGATGTACATTTACAACTAATTATTAATCATTAGGCGCTTCAGAGTCCTGTACAAGAAGCTGTCCCTTCTGGCCTACCTGCCATTTCGTTTGGAGCGTCCTCCAGCATCGCGCTCAAAAGCGATACCGACGAAAGGATAAGCCCGAAATATCTTACGGAAGTCCACATTATAAACACGAACGAGCTGTTCATGAAGGCAGTTACACATGCGCACACATTTCATACGTCCTACAGGACAAACTGTTGCAGGGTGTTCCTCGAACGTAGTTCTAACGTCTACTTACGAATACAGTTTATTTAATAAAGCTGTTACATGTTTTACCGTTAACGTTTTCAAGATTCGGTTGCGAATAGGTATCGGCCCACTGCGTGGTGTTCTATTACGGCACTATCAAAATAACTGGTCATTTACTGTGCCCGTATTAGAAACTCATTACCGTTCGCTAGCGGGAACGTTCCGTAGCTTTGATTTTACGCGCGCCTAATGTAACCTGAACTGCTGCGGCTCTCCCCTAATGGATGTGTACGACTTGATAATCGCAGGGCAATGGTTTTCGCACATATTCTTTTTTCTAACTCGGCTCCTTATTAAAAGTCAGCGGACAATTAACGTGCTCTATATACGGCTAACATGGGTCATTGTGTAAGTAAAAGCTTATAAATGGAAAAAGCGTCAGCGAATGATTAAGCAGGCATTCTATGTGTGCGGTTGCATTGCCCTTACGTCAGCAAAAGTGTACGACAGCCCTTCGAGCGAGCCGTAGAAGGGGATATGCGGAAGAGCGGATTCATCTGTCTTGTATGTTTCCCTGTCGACTTTCAACCGTAGAAATCGTGCGAATAATTAAAACGTAGTTAAAAATCACCGACTTAAATACAAGCTTCTATAGATCGGGAACGATTTACCGTTTTTGCGCTGAAGTTGAATAGAAGTTGAGGTGGGACAAATTGTAAAAATCCCGAACTTTTCTGAGGCGTCTTTCAATGGATTTCCGCATTTCGTATTAAACGTTTCCTTAGTAAAATGACTGGCCTATGATGGACTGGAGAGTGACAAACAAACCATGCCCAGAACTATTCGGCATATTGCGCAAGCCTCGAAATTGCCCAGCTACAAAGTCTAACAAAATCATTCAGTCATTAGTAATAATGATGAGCAAAGTTCGATATTATTATTAAGCCGTGCTATAGCACGTCGCTTTAAAGTCTCCTGCACAACTTAAGCGGAACCCGAAAAACTAATTGAAATAAACAGTTTCTAGGTCAAATTTTCGCACCGCGTTGACGTTGGTGCGTCCATTTACTGACTGAGTCACCTTAAATGACACCAACTGTACACCTCTTAGCTTACTGCTTAATGTCTGAGTAACCCGAGACGACTGATCCCTGCGTTTCTTGAGCGCCTGACCTGCGTAATTATACCATCGTACGAAAAATATGCTTCTGGAAGTATCTACAAAGGAACGGTAAATTATGCCACAAAATGCTCTTACGCAACTGTTTTCGTCTGCAACCTCTTGTTGTTAATCTGATTCGACCTGTTCCATCGCTCCATTCACCAAAGCTTTCTAATTCAGTTTCATTCAGCCGAGCTACCGACTGGTCCTGGCAGGTCTCTAGCAGGTATTGGGCTCGTTGCCACATAAACAAGGGCGAACGTCGCAGGTGGGCAAACAGACCCATATGGTATTGTGCAATGTTTATAAATGTATGATAAGCGGAAATGTTTTTTCGACACGTCTAATATTTGCAAAAACCGGCCTTTACGTAACTTGTTTGTTGTTTCCGTTTTATCCAAGGTCGTTCAAGGAGCGTAAGTCTAACCCAAAGAGCAGCACTGACTGGAGAATTGATTAAATTAATTGACGGGTATTTTAATCATACGTTTGGATTATGTTTTTCTAGTCCTAACAAAATGTTTATTATTGAGCCATGTTGTGTACAGGATCGCCCTGTGTAAGCCGTCTTGCCTGTTGCTTGAACCTGGGGGTTCTAGTAAAATCACTCGGCCGTCGGATTCTATTCATTCGAGATACCTAGTCAGTGATAAGTACGATAAAACGTAGAGCAATATCGGAACTCTAGATAGAAGCTGTGGAAATTATTTGCTGCATTTTGATGTGTCTTGAAGCGATTTTAGGCGCAAGCTGTCTACAGCATCCGTCCGTTGAGTCGACTAAACCCAAATGGATGAATGATGTCCTTATGTAAAGCGTGCGTAGGGCACTGAGAAAGCGAAGTTGAATACAATACAAAATTTATATAACAACAATAGCCCTCGTAGATAAGATGTAAATGGCTTGACCTTTTGTCAGCAGAAAAATTAAATATAACCCTCTCGTTTTTTGCATTTCTATTACGCGATCGTAAATTTGCTTTGGGTTTTTATTCCCAAGCAAATAACAAAACTAGAGATTTAAATAAGGCATTTAATAAGATGTACATTATGGGCAGTCCAGTAAGGGTTTGATTTTTGATCGCGGTCTCTATTTAATATTTCTCTTATTCAAGAATTTCATTATGCGTTTCTAGCAGATATCCGCCTTGGGCAGCTACAACTAGATAATCTGCGGCCACCATATGGCAGTCGTCAAAATGTATTTTTTTTGCGACGATTTGGCAATGAAAACAACAGAAAAAAAGTTACGTTTAAATAGGAAATATGGCCAGCTATGCCATTGTGAAATTGATTTAGGTAGCTCCAATATTCGCTTATCATCCAAAGTTGACTAAATACGTCTACACGTTAGTTCTTATAGAACGTAACGTAGCTTTTTGCCGTTCACTGTAATATACGATGCATTCAATCACAAACTGCATAAACCCTCGTTCACCCGAACCGTTACTACAGATAAACCTAACACACCTAGGTGCAAACATCTATTCGTCGACATTTACCTAACTGATGACAATTACAAATATTTGCTCTTCTTCAGGTAATGTTGAAGCGAACCGGGCTGTTGTCTGCGGGTACAAGCCTCCCGACAGTGAAGATGTTATTAGCAGTTGTAATAATGGCCATGTCGCTGTCTTCTGCGGACGCTACTGTAGGGATGGCTTGTATGCTCGATTATCGTGTTTCGTCAGATGAATTTCCCTAGGCTCACAGATATCCACACAAAGGCGCACTGCACACAAGGTTTACCCATCTATCTCAGCAGAAATATCATCTGCATGAGCGTCAACGGCTTCATTATGACGCATACGTGCCTACTATTGAACGTTGGGTTAGTCCACTTAGTCGACCGACCTGAAGTGACGTTTTTTGGCTACAGCTATGGAATTTTTTTCGGGGGGTAGGTAGGTAGGTGCCATATGGTTACTCTGTTACGGATACAGTCTCCGGGGATTTCCGTTCCATAGAAGTTTCTCTTATGGAGATTTGGTTATCCTAACGATTGGTGGTAGCGAAGCTTGTTGTATGCGAGGTAGAGGTTAGCGTTTAGTAGAAAATAATACGGATGGTTTGAACGTACGGATCAATGACTGTGCTTGATGTGCAACGGCGGCGCCAGAGTTAGTGCTCATAGTACTGTTGTCCCGTTCGTGCCGTCGCAGGTTTGGTCTATCTAAAAGCTGATAACTTTGGCAAAGCTCCTAGAGAGAATTTTTTTCACGAGGTTTGATTAAGCCTTCTTACAATCGGGCGCAACAGAGTAGTGCCTGTCTAGCGTGAGCCGATCAGGACGGGGTACGAGTCCCAGTTCCAGCTCCAAACTCCGGCCAGTGGACTTTATTTCGTCGAGGCCACTACCCACCTATTCTTAATTCCTCTTTCATACATTATTCTGAGAGTCCGCTTTTTCATTAATAGCATTACAAACTACTGTTACAATTATACTGCGTAAAGAAGACGCGCTGAAAGACGTTGACGTAATTCTATGAATACGATAATATCGATTGAAAATGGAAGGATACGATAAAATTGATGGATTATAGTGTTACAAGGGAATATGCTTCTGAGAGCCATAATACAGAACGCAAATGCTGACTTTGGTCGCAACCGAAGATTAGATATCAACAGTGAACCATAGTGTGCGCCGGGGAAAGCAACCCTGGCGGTTTCGGCATACGGCTTGAACTGTGTCAGTGTGTAGGTATACGGTACGCGTATACCTACACACTGACACAGTTCAAGCTCCTTTCAGTGTCGTATGAGGCTTAGCGTCGAGGCTTACTAGAGTGGGTAGCTCTCGTCAATTAGACTCAAGTTATCGAAGTTTACAGCGCATAGTATTAAAAAAGTTCGGGAAATTCTTAGTTCGTTACCTGCGTTGTAAAAGCTTGTCGCATATGGGAATAGTATTGATCTGAAGACGGCCGGAGTACATATATGGCTGGACTTGTTCAACTGTTCTTCACTACTAGTAAAAGTTAGCCTATCGAACGTATATAGGACATGCCAATAGCTTTGTTATGTTCAAATTGTAACGTGAGTAAAACATAATAATAAAATGTTATTAATTTTATATAGCTATGAATTTATGTTAAATATACTCTAAATATAAATATATATAATTATTACGTAAGTTCTGCAGGGTATTTGGGCCAGCTTACGCTATGTTATAAGCATGGCTCATTCGGTGCAGATATAGAGCTCTTCGGTAACTTTACTTTAAATCATTGCAAAGAGAAATTTTTGTTGTCGCGCCTTCTACTACTATTTCTTTTGTGGTAGATAGGCCGGACCTTATAAGGTGTGTTAAGATAATGCATACGTTCTTTTATTTTTAAATATAATTAGTTGAAAATAATACATGGACAATGATTAATTTTCGACAAACGAAAACTTATGTTAAAATACCACTAGAAGTACGAAAATGTAGCAGAAGTACAGTATTACAGGTAGCTTTAGGAAAATTTACCTACGGGGCTTATTAAGCTGGATAAAAGATGAGTTTAACACGAATGAAATATATTTATATTCAATACGTTCATGGAGCAAGCTTTACCAGCCAAGAGAGTTATTAGAAAAGTCGCTGCAATGTATCCATATGATGCAATGATCAATTCGTGAGCCTGGCATCAACAAATCAAGAATCCATCAGATTTTAACACACAGCAAATGGAAACATTGCACTCAAACAAATATACATTTTATCAATGGATACGATTTGGATCGAAGAAAACAATTTTTACGAAAAACGGTGAAAAAATAGGAACAAGGTACGCACTCTTTGGGAAAAATTGTTTTGCGCTCATTAAAATTAAATAGCACAATTAATCGACATAATTTCATCTACTATTAGAAACGGAATGTAAGTTTACCAGAAATTAATACGGTGGGGAACTTCAAGAAGATAATTAATTTCTCATATCTGCTTACAAGGAGACTGAATGTGTTTTTGCGTCATATGAATGTGGTACCCAATGAATAATAGGAATTTAAGGGAAAGCGTTCGACTGAAATGGCATGCAGGATCCTACTTCTCAACATCAAGCCAAATTTTATATAAGCCATAGCAATATGCCTACGCAGTGTTTTTAAACTTTGAAGCTGCCTTCGACTTTGCCCCAGGGAATTTAGTCTCAAGCATCTTCGTCAACGTCGGCCTTCTTTCGAATGTGCTTAACTAGATACATGCGATGCTGCAAAAGCACAGGATTACAATGGATAATGGGGCCTGGAAGATGCCAGAATTCTCCCAGATTACAGATATAGCTCGGGCTGATAACTTAAGTCGTCTTCTTTTCTTAGCTTTGCTTAGAGATGTGGGCCTAGAAATATGGTGTGTTCGTCCTCTACACAAACGCTCCAGTTATTTCGAAGGAACAGTTGTTTCCGTGTGCAGCAGGTTTTAATCAGTCCTTGATCTGCCGTTTCCGAATAGCTATAGCCCTAACCAAAACCGGCGCAATGAGATTTAGGAACAGGGGCAGAATTGCGCGTCCTAATACACCGTTTCTCCAGCCGACCGCTGACATTTTTTAACCCACTCACCTACTGAGCTTTGCTGATCTCATATAATGGCTAAAGCTTGTCCCAGCATATGACATGAAGATACAGAAGGGCCTTAATGGCTTCGTCTTCAATATTTAGTTCCCACCGATTGTTCCTCTGAATCATTTTGCGTTTTTTCGACCTTAAAGCTGTGTTTGCGCGAGCTAAATCGGGGATGATTCCAGAGTGGAGAATCTCGAGAATTTAAGCTGAGCAAAGGCCTCGTTCCCCAAAAGAGCCTTGGGATTGTACCGGATAGCCCTTAACAGACTTGTTACCCCCTGACGGTCATGGCAATGTTCGTTGAAGACCTCCTCTCAAAGAAAGCCTGGTGAAATTAGATCAAAAATATGTGGAGGTTGATCTCGATTTGTATCAAACGGGAATCATGGCGGACGGCTGGTCCGCAGAAGTTTGACCTATTGATTCTCGCTGTAGTGCACGACTTCTATTATCGCCTATCTAAGGTGCAGGGGCTAATGAATATTGTGCTTATCTTAGGCGTAAGCAACCCTATGATCTCTATCACGCTACTTCCTGCCCATAGATTAAATCGCTGGGCTCAATAATTAACCAAAGAATGGCAGCATCACGATGTCTAGTGCAATCATTAGTAGACCCTAAATAACCCCATGAACCCTAGATCGACCATTCTAGCAACCGTCTTATAACATTAACCGGACCCGTGAAGCCATCTAATGTATGTTACACGGTAGCATATAAAGTTTAGTATGATATATATATTTTTTCAGTGTCACTTTAATTATTTGGAGTGTTATCGGACAAAGGTGATTAATTTCATTCATTTGTTTTAACATACAGACTTGGACACTGCAGGCTGTTGCAACTAGTCCACCTTCGCCTACCATATTGCAGACGCATGAGTTTACTGCAACGCTTTGGCCATCAAAGCTGGAGAAATGAGCAGCGAACGAAATACGTCTGAGTAGAAGGAATAGCTACATCTGTCCGAAGTGGATTCTAGCCGGTGCCAAATTTATCTACCAGGCAACCCGCCTTGTTTTGTTACTACTAAAATGGATTGCTTTTATATATTCTTTCTTATAGGGCACAATATAATTATATGGCGTACGCAGTCAATTCATTCCCCAACTGCGTAAAGCCTTTTCCATGCTGATCCGTTATTACAGATAGGCTTACCGTTGTTTTCAAATAGGCATCGGTTCGGCAATATTAACTCAGTTGCTAGCGACCGAAATTGCTTCAACTAATCTTAAGGCGAGGCCGATCATCGACGTAAGAGGGTTGTCCATGAAAAACGAATACTCGCATAAAGTCCCGGCTAAAAATAGAGCTATCATTAGCTTCTGTAGACTTCTTTATTGTAACGGCTATTCGTATGGTCGCTAAGCTCACTTCATACGACTCTTTCGTGCATGTTACAGACGCCCACTAAGGAATCCGGTACCATCTAAGATTCAGCCGCTCATCGTACTCATACGTATACATGTACGCTTTCCGCATGTCAGTCAGCGGTCTCATCATTGCTACCTAACATAAAACCGAATACATCTGACCACAACGTAGGTAACGAGCTGATAAAAGCTATCAATAGGGATCCTTTCCTGATCTGTTATTGTCTTACGATCTTCGGATGGACAACTTCCATAATATTGGCTGGTTGCTACTAGAGTTTCTTTTACATTTGTGTGCTACAGATGACGACCATTTGCCAAGCCAACTAAAGACCGCCGGCTGTTACCGAGTGCAAGTGATTTTTTCTCTCTGAGGTCGAGGTTAACGTCCACTAGAGAATAATTCAGACAGTTTAAGCGTATAACACGATAGCTCATAGCAAAAAGAATCATTTCAGCTGCTACTGCGACTTGATAACTTCGTAATTAGACAGAGCAAAAGAAATAGGTATATTAAAAAACTTTAAGCGAAATAGGAAGTTCGATGGATTGTCTCAGCAAGGCAGCTAGGATTCGTTAGCAGTACGAAGAACGTCTGTCAAACGGAAACTAGTACCAAACACTTTTTTCGTATCTCCTTGCCTTAATGCTTGGCAGCACATCAAGTACTAGAGATTTTCAGGTCGTTAGGATGACGTCTACGTGCACGCTTATACATCGCTGAGTGCAAAAGATCTTCCTTCATTTTTGCGCACTTGTGGAGTGGCCCGTTCAAAGGCTTCTACGGGGTTCCAAATAGAATAAATTGTAGTACTATAAAGTAATGTGCTTTTGGGATTTAACCCTTTGAAAGACCGCATGGCGCTATCAACAAACAGGTTTGCCTCCATTGCTCCATCCAGAATTGCATCCAAAGCTTTACCATACTCCCTCTAAATCATCACACATACGCATAGAAAAATGCACGGAGTAGAACGTCCCTTATTTAGTAAACAAGCGCTTTGGCCTTTAACAGGCCTATGTCGTGACTTCTTTAACGATACATAGGAAGTATCTTAATTGTTTTGTTAGCCAAGATGGTTTGAATGAAAATATTAAGTTCGTGCGCGACCAAAAATATAAACAATAACCTAAAATCATATTGTAAATATTCGGAAAGGCAGTTCCAAACGTTTGGCCTACACATACGAATGTAGTCGCAGACAGACTCACTCATAGCCATTTACATCATTGTATGCTCCTTAGCGTTACAACTTACGAGAATGGCCTATTTAAGTTGTCTCGATTGCCAGCTGTGAAGGACTTCAACGTGCGACCGCTTTCTCTAAAGGTAAGAAAAGCATTCGGAGAAACCTCAGGTCATTATATGGGTTGACCAATCGAATTGACTTGACGACAGGTGCCAGCCTTAATTTACACGGAACCCTAACCTTGAAAAATGTATGAAAAATTCTCTCCGGTGTAATTTTGTATAAGCGTACAATATAAGGTGCATAGGTGTACTGATGGGGAGTTTAATTATAACCTGTGAGTCAACTTGTTGTTGAAACATGAGTGTGGAATTAAATCAGTTACGTGGCGGTTAACATCTTTCTGTTTGGTGCGCACATATTTTACGCAGAACCCTCTAAGGGTACTTTATAAATTTGACACGTAAATATTTAATCGAGATCTACCGTTTATTAGAGTTTCATAGTTTACATTTTACGATTTCGGGAAATAAGTTTTTACAATGCGCCTTAGACGTGGGGACAGTTGCTTTCTGTGCTATATGGCATTATGTTTATGTAAAAATCCGACGTTACCAGCATAATTAGCTAAATCGTCTCCGTCATTATTAGCTATGTTATGTAAAACCTACTTTTGAGCGAATCCGATATTGACTCAACTAGTAATGCCAGCCTACCTCTAACTTCATCTGGTTAATGTAACGAAAGCGTTTTGTCTATGCTCAGCCAAATCATACTTCCCTGATTTGTGTTTTTGTGCCGGGCATAGTAGGCGATGGTATTATAACGGCTGATTTGATAATAAGTTCTATGAGAATGTTCGAAACGATCATTCTAACGTACACGATAACTCCGTGTTCTATAGCATTTGAAGCAGAGGCACGTCGGTGCCAAGCGGCTCATCCCAACATGGTGTGCCTGCCTATAGTTTGCAGTACCTGAAGTGGCCGTAAGTGGACATGCTTCCAGTTCCTTCGAAGCTCTAGAGCGACTTGTAGGATCATTTGTGTTTTTCGTCGACATCGCGTCAGATACGATTGGAGACTAAAAACGACAGTTACTGATTTCAACTTATTCATCACCGCTGGTTGTTCGAGCAATGATAGGAACATCCGCTGACTAACTACTAAATGACAATTTCGATGATTCAGGAGTGACGTTAAACGTAAACGCTAGCTTCTCCCACCCGTTCGGTATAAGAACACGACTATCATTCGCAGCACTGGCTCAACAATCCGAACGATTCCGTCTTATATGCAAGTTATGTAACAAGAGCATTGACGGTTTTAGTGAATACTATGGAAAATACAACAACGTGTTTCACGCGAACAGGAAGGCCATTGAAAAAAACGGATCCTACTGAACAATCTGCAAACGTGTGTACAATGTGCCGACGGCCGTTTGAATAGCTGAGCGTTTTATAGAGCGCTTGGATAACACTCTATTGAATAGTCATATCACGTTTTTACTTCATCGTATGAAAGCACCGGAACGTCAAATGGCTAGCTTCAGGCGCATAAGAACACAAGCGACGAGAAAAAGCACAGCGAATAACATAATAGACACATCAGCATCGCCGAATACTCTTTCAATAGCGACCCCCCCCCCGCCAAGTGAGTGCTGATATTTGGAGACAACATCGAGTCCCTTTAGCCTGCCCTATGGGAGCTACTGGTCAAAAAAGCCTACGAAAGTAGGCAGTAGTGCCGAGAACGTGAAACCAGAATGTCTACGACTGTAGTCTCGTTGGGCATATGCAACGTTAAAGAGGTTGCAAATTTTCCTAAAGGAGAAAACAAAATTATAATACTTTTCCCTTATACATAGCCATACAAGCTTCACCAAGGATGGATATCGACAATTTCCTTAACTTAAGAAGCAAATAACTATCTCGACACCATAAGGGGCCAGGCAGCAATCTTATCCCAAGCAGATCTCGAAGAATGCATCATAATCGAAAGAGACAAACTAGCGTTGGTGCTAAAGATCTTTGCATCACCGCTAAGGTTGATATAGCCAAAGTCCGAATTCCATGTAATATCCGCAGGTCTTTTTCGATCCTAAGACAACCAATGACATCCTCTGAAATAAGGCAGCTGAACCGTATTCGCAACACTATTGCTGCCTATCATTCAGATATAAGCGAACGATATAGTTGTGGAAGAGACGTAATTAAACAAATCGCTTGCAACGTGCCTAAAAGATTTAAGTTCTTTTTAAAGGTGAAGACTAAGAAAACTGATAAGAAAATAACGGAAGACCGCCAACAGGAAACGCTCATAGTTCCAGTAGGAGTGAGCAACACGTCTTGTCAGCCTCCTCCGCCATCTACAATGCATCAGAGTCAATTTCAGACGACAAGCCCTTTCTAACCAATGTCGCGCTATGACGTCAGAGGGGTTTATCAGCTTTCCGTATATTTCAGAGCGCGCCAGTAATGACCCCGAGAGCGGAGTTGCTTATCCCCCATACCCCGACGATTAAAGATTCTGAGCCAAGCGCTGATTGCTATGAGAACACATATCCCACTTAACTGCGGCGTCAACTGTGACCATGCAGCCAGTAGTCCCACGCTCGCCTATGGAGCAAGGAGCGCAGACGGAGCCTTGAAGTACACTAAGAGCCGTGCATTGGGAGTCCAGCAAGCTGGCGCTGCTCGCACCAAACATCCGAAATGCAGTTGACAGCGTGCTAATAACAATAACCTAGGCTAATAATTTTTCGAACTAGCAACGAAGGCTACTTATTCCGGCCGTCCTTACGGCGGGGTATTAGTCCTTTACAACGCCTAGTCGGAGATCTCGCAATGTATCTAGTCAAGGTCATAGTCGAGTTATCCAGATGGCGTATAAATGGATGGCAGAACTTAAATAGGTTTCGTGGATGATAAACAAATCTGAAATTTGTTGGCAATCTTATCAGTCAAAGTCAGGTCATGTCTTCAATTTTTTTGCCGACACATTGTCTCTCGCCAAAGATTAGAATGCGCTTTGGGCTTCTACGTATTCCTGCTTTCTCAAGAGATCTCGACAAGTGCAAACGAAATTCTGCAGAAATCAGCATTGACTTTTTTTAGCACTAGAACGATAAGGAATGACACCTGGAAAAACCAGATCGTTTAAACCGCCAATTTTGCGGTCCATCATTGGTTTTCATCATGTGGTGATAATTGCCGATGTTTAAAATTTAGCTAGCTCTGTGGCATACGCCGTGCGGTATAATGCCCCCAAGCACACTCTTTAGACACAAACCTTCCCGGCGACGGAGATCTACTGTATGATTGTTTGTGAAGCATTCTTAACGCAGTGTTATGAACCCTGTATAGTTGAAGTGGTTATATATGTATTGTGATAGATCGTCGACAAAGGCAAATAAATTCAGATGTTTCGTTTGATCATACTACCTTTCCTACCCAAAAAAAAAAAAGGATATTTTTCCGTCGAGTGTGAACTCATTGTAGATTAGTGAGTAGTATTATCCTAGGAAGCTGCTCTTTCCAAAGGCGAAATTCCGAGCTTGGTCGAGGGCTCCGAACATCGACGGAGAAGGATTTGGTTGTACAACAGCGGCCGTATAGCAAAAACACTTACTGAGAAGCATAGACAATCGATTTGCTTTCGTCTGATTTCGATACCCGCGTAGACAGATAAACAGGGCCAAAGACGCTCGACTAATCCAGTTTTCGTTTCCTCAGCTCCAGAAAGTCCACTAAATTGTGTTTGAGTTCTGTAGAAATCGCATTTGAATTATAGAGCAACAGTCATACAACTGCTACGAAAAACGAGTACAGAAGACGCGAAATGACATGAGACCCGAAACACAATGGCCGTTGTAATTATCTAACATAAACTACCCTGCAATATCAATACGAAATGTACGCTATGGTAACAATTGTGACGCATAAGATTAGTCCTAATAACAACAAAAGCAAGCTACTAACGATAGAAAAAAAACACCGTTATGTTTCGATTGCTTTAGGAATAAGGCGACCGCTTGTGATCGAATCGAACGCTACGTTTATCGGTTTCGTGTATTTTTTCGTGTTTGGGGCGCAGTTGTGCGGCATTGATTGCTTACGGAGTTGATAGAAAGACCATACATTTATATCAGTACCAGTAATACAAGAACAGTATGAGTGGGGCATAAGTGCAAGCATACGTTTCGTACGCTAGTTTTATGCTAATAACCAATTTTACACAGTCTGCAATCTGACTGTACGTATTTACCCAGTTCAAAGGCAACCATTCAATAGCGTCATATAATGAATCGGAGCGAGTAAGCTTCTCCCCACCATAACGTCTATGATAATGCTGCTAGAAATCATTCATCCATTTCTATTAGGCGCAATTTAAAATAATTCTACGTCCAGTGTCGTATCGCTTCAGACGGAACGGATCGTTCGTCTGAACGAAAATGTTCAGTCTGTCAAAATTAACGGTAGATTATATATCAATGATTTGTTGATAATTTTTGGAGAACTACTGCTGCTCGTGACAGGCTGTACCGTTGCATTTTATTATAGCCGAAAAATGCCAACACTCAATTGCTTACTGCAGGACGATATAGTTACGAAGAGGCCATTGTAGGCCAGATACCAGAAGGCTCGTATCTTGGCAGGTTTAAATTGAACGCTTATATAAAGAGGGTTCAAAGCAGGTTATGATCTCTATATTGTAAGTGCAATTTATAATATGAGACAGGGGTAACATTTTGCTAAAGATGTCCTATTAAGCTGACGTTGATTTATCTCGAGCAAAGCTATCGGCTCGCTTTCTTACTCAAGTGTTGTCGTCTAACTGCGATTTTGAGCCTTGTTTTATATTTGCGAGTTTTGACTGTGTATCATTTGTAACTAGCCAGCTTGAGTAATATCGTGGATGTTTTTCGTCTTGTAGTTAACGTTATCCTGTTGACTCAAGCTACATAATTTCTATCGGACAAACCTTCCCCAGGAAGCTACTTGACAAGCGCGACAAGGTTCAACACCGTGATCTGGCGAGATTTTCCATCTTGTTTTTTCGCTGGGGGTGCAGGGGGCTTGACAGGTGTTTTGCGATTCATCAGCTAGTGTTTAACTCTGTCGTGGACATGCTGAACTCTGTCAGCTGATGGACATATAGGCGCAATACCTTGCACTCGTATTATGTTAACAAGGTGAGGTCACTTCGTTGCGCCGACAGCGACCCGCTTTGTGAGCGTCACGCTAACGGCTGGCCCAGCGTATTTGTCATAGTTTCAAGCATTCGTACATTCAAGTCGTTGGACCATCCTTTCATCATCGTCATCGACGCTGATATCGTTGACGTCTGATACCATAGAGCATTTTCGGCTTAGTTCCAGAGAACAGAACTTTTTGGGCTTCAAGAAGTATGCTCGCATTGAGAGCGCTCCAAAACAATTGACAATATTTAATTGTTTCTTTCGTTTAGGAACAGCTTCATCTCGTATTCGGAGCTACTCGTAGCGCGATAGCCAAACCTGCCAAAACGCGGCCATCTTAAAAGCGTGACACGCTAAAAATAATATAACATCCAACAACAGGGGCTTTAGTTTATATCTGCCCTAGTAAATCGAACATAAAATTCGAAACATGCATTCACCATACAAGAGAGGTTACCATTTGAAAATGACTCAGATAGGCACATACAGTAATAGGAAGCCGGATACTGCCTTAAGTACATTTTATTATTTTGCTCCAATTCTATAAGTGATACACATTTAAAACGGCGTGAATTTGCCGTAATCATTACATTAATTAAATAGTGAAACAAGCAAAAGTAAAGGATGCAGCACAAGAATCATTCAGAGCTCTCTGTGATTTCAGCGTTTGTTTGTTTGTTTGTTAACTCGTATCTCTCCATTACTTTGGAATTATGTCAAGAAACAATCTGAATCATTAACTTAAGGACATGGCTCTATAAATTAAACAGAACCATTAGAGAACCATCGAACGTTTGCCTAACCGCACGACAGTGCATAGCAATTACGATTCTTCTAGAGATAGACAGATAGACGCAAAAACTTACATGGCTAGATGTAGGACCCAGGTAAGAGAGTTATTCAGGCTACCTAGCTCAACAAAGCTTTTTCGGTTTTTGTTGACCTGAGAATTGTCCTTACCCTCTCTAATAGTCTGGCTTCAATTTGAAGCATACGCTGTTTCCTACATCAGATAACACTGCATTCGAAAAAAATGAATGGGCTCCTTTTTTTACCAAGCTTAGAGGTTTTCTTGAATCCTTAATAGAATGACCCCTAGATAAACTTCATACATACGCCACTTACAGAAACTAATGTGGCTTTTTTCTGGGCTCTGCAGAATTTATAACATAGGCGTTCGCAGCTTATTTTACTTTGGTTGATTTTGAAGGACAGATGAGAGCCAGAACCCAGATGCCCTACATTAAGGAAAACTTGCGTTAGATCGATGCAAATTATATGCCCTGTGCTAGCTGCCAACTTCGCGAAATTGACATGATCGAATTCTTACTCCGCAGGTGTGCTATTACTTTTTACCGCAGACGGGCCGTTTCTACATGAATCATAATCTTTATCTGCGCAATAACAATTAGAAAGCGCAGGCCCCATTCGAGCTTTACAAGTAAGAAGTTTACTTGCTCGTAGAGTATTACACAAAAAAAAAAAACAATCTTCAGTACGTACTTCAGGGCCAGCTAATTCTATCTACGTTAGTGGATCAATACGTCGGTGATTTGCATTATTATTGCAAAAGAGCTTTGCCAGCTAACAACGACGACAAAGGCAATGGAAGATCATTTATTGTCAAATAGATAAAATATCCTTAATTAAAACAGTCAATTCACACGAAAAAGCTCAATAATGAGTTAACCCTCTAAAGAGCATTGGATACTGTGTACTTAAATATCTGAGTAACTGAATACGACGTTTAATTATTGTCTCCAAGGTTGAAAATAGCGGCAGCCCAGGTTTTACTTATGAACCCAGCCAAGCGAGATTAGCAAAAGATGGAATCCGAAGATCCAAATAACTGACGTAGGACGTTTTAGATTCTGCATGAATCGAATACGTATTTAGAGCCACATCTGAAACATTATTTCTTCAAGGATTAGAAAGACGGAACGGGTACACGATTTTTTGTTCTTGCAATTTTTGTCTCAACCAAGTTTCTTCTTAGCATTCAAGCTTTCATTACTCTACTGATGTTGTGTATCGGATTCATGCAGCGTTGGTCTTTTATTCTAGCAGCTACGACATTTTAATAAGGTAGAATATAATGTTTCACAGACCTGGGTCTTAGAACTGGGATTTCTAAGGGAACTAGCTCATAATTATTCGTTGTAAATTGCTTTAAGCCAATTTGCTGTCGAAATGAATGTTTTTCCTGTTCTAGCCGGCTGTGATCCTATAAAATACATTTTCGCTGGCCGGTTAGTTGCCAATCTCAAATGATCGAATCTCAGTATCGCCGCAATTTGCCCAGCTGGTCGCGGGAGGAATGCCTGAAAATTCTGCCGTTCTGAATCGTAGAGCCACGCCCGGAAGCGTAGCGCTTCGTAGTAGAAATCTGTCGGCCCTTCTGGTCTTCGATGGCAGGACGAGCCGGTTATTCCGCCGGAGCATGGTCACCAGCTGATGATTCCGGAGTGTCGCGACGATACCTTGACGACTTCAAAGGTATCAACTAGCGACTCGGCACACACCGAAGTATGTTGATTATAATACCGAACTGGCGCGACTTACTTTTCGACGGTTATTTACGTGGAAATCGCCGAAATTCTGTGTCAGTACGACGGCTCCTGGGCCCATGTTGGGCAAACCGCTGATAATCAACCGCACCTTGTAGCAATACCGGGCGGCATGGGACCAGGATACTTGTTATACGAGGCCAGCTTAACCGCCGCGACACGGTTCGTAAAAGGAATGGATTAGCCAACCACAAAGCCGGCTTGATCCTGACTAACGCCTTAAACATCTTATATCACGTCTTCATTCGTTAGAAAAACTCCGATGAACCGGCTTTCTCTGAGAAAAAAAACGTTCGATTTCAGTTTAAAAAATGGTCCGTTTTGATCAAGACCTTTAGATAATACCCATATCACACTAAGCCTGGGCCATGTAAATCCAGCCTCACAACGTTTTTTGGTGGCCACTGTTGGTCTCCGGCTAAGCATGCTGTCTACTCCAACTACTTCGCAAGACGGCCGCCGTCAAAATTCAAGTTTTTAACCCTGACAGCTTACTACAGACTGCCCACAAAGCAGCGAAATAGGTTATCCATATTCTTTTGGAGCCCATAGTTCGATCATCGAACACTTGCGAGTGACCAGCCGGAACCGAAAATATATTTATGACACTTAAATAGTCTCTACATACTGCACCACTGTAATTGTATGTTCTTACTACTAGTTGATTTTATACATTGATCCCGATCAAACAGTAGACAAAATTACTTTAATTGGCATTAATGACTCCCGAACCGTCATATAATACAGAACAATTTTATTAGTCAATTAAATTAGCACACCTAATAATGGGTCATTATAAACTCGATATAAACTTCGATCACTATGAAGGCAGTTATGTGACCTTCGCGGCATCAACGAATATACTCGACATCTAAACGCTCAGTAATATCCAGGAAGCGTCATGCAATGGCGCTGCTCTTTGTTTATGAACAGCCTTATAAAAGCGTCATATGGAAGCTTCGCTAAAAGATTTTCAAAAAATTCAAGTTGTTTCCGCTTCCTGCCCTCGTTTGTTTCAAAGCGAGACAGTTTTTTCATTTACAACGCTTACAAGGCCTTGATGGCCTGACCCGGGATATCCAGGGAACTGTCAGGAAAATGATTTACCATCTTGGACACTTACCAAAATTACGCCGGGGACTGCCTACGGTTCGATAATGATAGTAATAGTAATATTAATACTGGTAGTAGCTCGGAAATGTTCTATCTTTGCCGACGTTGCCAATGGTGGTGGCATTCACGAAGAGGAGAGAAGTTCTCTTTCCTCGCTTTATCTAAATATAACTGTATCAGACCGCTTTAAAGTAATGATCAAATCGAATATAGGTCATCTCAGTCAAGACTATTCAATTTTGCATTGCGTTACTGTTAGTACTGCTAACTAATGTATCTTTCTAGATACTAGAGCGATACTTCGAGATTTATGAATGAAGTATGGTTCCCTATCTATAGTGATAACTATCGTTAAAGCTCACACAGAAGCTGGTGGTACTCATATGGATTAAATAGCAAATAATAGAAACAAGTAACGCTTTTTCAAACCTTTTCCCTTGTCTCCTTACCGAAACCGTATAAATGTACCGGTACCTTACGATATATATATATATATATATACATAATTTTTAAATGTATGCGACCGCCCAAACAGAATAGAGGATAATGTATACGCTGAAGTAATTAGAATAATAACCAAAATATGTAGTGAAAATGAGGCTCGAATGCGAAAAAAGATGTGGTGTGCTTGTGCTTAACACCCTTGAAGGCGTTTTCCTTAGCATATTGAATAATTTGAATCAAAACCAGCGAAGGAGTTCTTTGGAAAAGGCAGTACCGGTTAATTTTTCTATCCTTACCCGGACTTACCCTCGACGCCAACAATCCGTCGTAGGCCTTCAAGAGAGAGTTGAACGCACAACAGCCTTATCCACGTGAGCAAGCCAGCTTGAGTCTTTATTTACCTGAGTTAGCCCTTTGGGTTATTGTTGATCTCAACGGTGTCCTGATCATCCGCTACATCTTGTCGATTTCGCAACGACCCAGATTACACATAGTACATTATGTCAGAAAGGAAGTCGACATTCGAACGAAATATTTCGTCATTTTATTTAATATTTGAACGGCGCATTTTTAACTTAGTGACAGACGAAACATCTCAAATCTGCCAGTATAAGTCTGAAAGGCAGCAAAATCTATTCTATGCACACACAAACGGAACACATTCCTTAATACCTATTCCAAATATCGGACCGTTATTTTAAACGATACTGAAGTTCTGCCACGCAATGTTGTTATTACCAAACCAATGCGCATTATGAGGTACTCTTGTTTTTAACGGATCAAACGTAATGCTGCAGCCAACTCGAAATGTAACCAAAAGGCAATTTTTATTATCGGAAGGAGATCACCGCGAAAAGACACGTGTGCGGACCTAATTAAGAATTAGAAATGCTCGTTCTGGTAATTTCCTGTGTCATGAAAGGTCGACCTTCGACAAAAACAGAATTGATTAGATAAGTCCCTTAGTGATATCGAATCCGTCGACCATTTTTATCGTGGGTCATAACCTTTAACGTCAAGTTCTTCGAAGGAGCGTTGCATCAAGTAATAAGTAACCAATTAGTAAATGAGCTCACAACATTGCCGGGAAAGCTGATGCACTATTTTTACAGGCGGTCCATAACAGATGTCTAATCAATGATGGAGCCACATGTACAATTGATGGTCCGTAGTACAAGTGTCGTGTACAAACATCGAAGTCATGTCGATTTTGAAGACGGTACTTCATTGTCCTTTTTTTACTTTATTGGTTAGCTAGGCCTATTTCTGTCTCAAACAAAGTAATTATAAAATATACAGAAATTTTAGCCAGGTCAACTCTGTTTGGAAACGCTACACTAAGCATTAAAATAAAACAGCTAAAAATACAAAGATCGAAATGGCCAGTCGACAGACAAGGACTGCAACTGAGTACCGAACAGCGGAAAAAAGGCTTTACATTTAATCCGGCAGATTTCTCTGGAGCGTTATTTATGAACGAAGACCACGACTGCCAGCAGCGGGATCCCCAACACCCGGCCACGTCTGGGATAGACACACGTATGGGAATTCGGATGCCTCACAAGTTTAGCACAACTTGGCAACGAACTTTTGCAGCCACTGCGATCGAATCCCTCTGGATACACTAACTAAATATTTTCCTGTCGGCGTTTCTCATCCACATCAGCAGCAATTGAAAAAGGAATATTATGGATTTGTCTTAAATTGAGCTACGACACAAGAAACACACATTGACGACAGTACTTCGTGTCGTTTCTCATACTAGTTATCACTAATTTATTCTATTTAGATTCGTTTATATTAACATATGCCTGTATAAACATAAGGGCATGGATATTAATATCATAACATAGTCTGTGTGTATACACGTGTCTGCATATCTGTTTGAACGCATGGCCCGCACCTGTGTCATACTAAAATACATCAACCTAAGTTCGTTTCCAAATGTCTACGTATGCTTTAAGTTGTCACAGGCGGTTTCTGGTTTCTTTTATATTTTTGGGCAATTGTGAAATTAGAAATTTCTCGGCATAAATACGTTCAGTGGCCAATATTGTTCGTGGACTTGTTGGAATGTAGCATTCATTACCATTCGTTCCGTTCGGTGCCACATAAAATATTAGCAAGTTCTGCACAAGCTCCCTTTCTGCTTATACAGATTCTGTGCAACGGATATATATATATCTAATGTCGTATGGCGAAGCCGCAATTGGAGATAAGTTTTGTGCTTAATCGTCACCACTAGTAGTTGAACTTAGTCGGGTTTTTGAGACGCCAGCAGTCTTCCCAAACTATAACGTTGCGTTGACCTTCCGGCTTCCGTTTGTTGTCGCCTACTGAAAGCAAACACACCTTGGCCAAGCATGCAGGAAAAATGGCCGGATCCTTGAGGACAAGTGGAGACCGCGCCTGCTTTTTTCTGTTCCATGACGCAACTCAAAGGGGATAGCCACTCATTAAAAACAATTTGAACGCTTTGTTTTTTAGGAGTGCTTGCGCGTTGCCAGATAAGGACAAGGTGCTTTTCATCGTTAGAAGATTTCAACCACGGCCACCTACCACATCGTGCTGAACTTTTGACAAAGCGTCAAATAATTCTGTCTTCTTATTTAATATTTTCGCAGTATTTTCAGGAAACCACAACAGAAAAAAGCAGTACACATCAGAGTGGGAAACTTTTTTTTAGGACTAGTACAGCTCTCTAAAATACTTTGCGCATAAAAGAGCTACCAAATGCAGTGCTACAATATTCTGGTCTTGCTTTAAGGGTCGTTGCCTCTCAGTCCTCAGGTGCCCTATAGAAGTTCTTAAATTCAAGTTGTTAAAAGTTTAAATTGATTTGCTTCGGGCTAACTATGTGACATCCATTATACTATAACACATATAAAGACTACCAGGATAATTTTCTTGTAGGAAAAACTGTAAGAGCTTTACTCACATCGTGTAGTACTACTGCATGACGGGCGACCTACACAGATTCTCGATAAGCTAGGCTCATGGGCTTCCTGCTCTGATATGATGTCAAAGGAATCTTCATTCTATGTCGCATTATCCTTATTAGGATTTACCAGAACTTCAATACGAATTCGACGAAAACCGGACAATAAACGAGGCTTAATAAGGTGTTCTATTTTACGTAACACAAAAATGATTTGAATTGGCCACTATTGCCGTTGCATAACAAGTTTGTCAGCGTGATGGAAGGAAGACAGCCAGACTAGGACCATGCAAACATGTTCTGTCAAGCAGAGATTGACTTCCGATCAAACTATGCAGACGATGAAACTTTTCGGTAGCCAGTTGTTTGTTCCCCTTGATAGCATCAATGACTACTAAGCTTCATCTAACAAGTATAAATGAGCAGAAATTAGTTTCTTGAGTATTTTGTACTAGCATTGGTCTGGCATCAGAGTCTACTCACGGAATAACAAGACCTCTCAAATTATCCAGTATCAATACGTACGTAGTGTGCGCGGCGGTGTAAACTCTGTTATAATACAGTGTGGTCAATGCTTAATGGACGTTAAATTCTAAACAATAAAGCCTGTTAGAATATTAGGTACTCATCTGACGCCGAAAAATGCTTTACGGACCAAGTTTTAAAACGCATTAAGGTAAGAACCCGTTAGTAATCAAAGATTAACCTCTTTGTGTATAATTAGTTGTTGTTTGGGTTTCTTGTGCTGTCAAACAGGTACACGTTGGAATACCTATGTTTGGCCCTAAAAAGCTCAGCACCACAGGTTTCTAGCGTTATCTAGGTACGTTGGGGGGTTGCCATAAACTCAGCGAAAGAAGCTTGTTTAGAAATACTACGCGCTAGCTACCCTGTTCAAAATGCGCTCACATGATTCTAACTTAATTTATTGATTATAATACGGACTCTTTGAAGCCAAGGTTTAAGCACGCATCCAACCACGGTGATCAAAGTTATGCAATGATATATTTAAATATAAAGTCCCTTTTTCTTTGCATTGTTTGACACCACGTAAGAGATCATGATAGATCCTAGTCGCTAGGAAATAGGTAACATCAATCAAGTTGCCCTCGGGACCTTGAAAGAAGTGGCATAATTGTCAATTCGTTTCAATTTTAGCTTTCAATATACTTGGTTTAAGTTTTGCGACACAATAGAAAGAAAACAAAAAGCTTTTTGTCCGTGTCTGAATACCGTAAGACGCCAAATTTTGTACAAGACTACTCTAAAAAAAGTCAGAAATATCAAAATAGAGAAAACCGATAATCTATCGCGCAGTTGGTGACACTATTCAGCGATCGTTTAACCCGATGTTTTTTATTTACCAGCTCAATGGTCGACGAAGCAAACTGGTCGATATGCAGAAAAATCATATATTCATAGTAACAGCAGCGGCTTCCATTGTATAGTGTGAGTGCATATATAATTATATACTGAAAGCTTTACCTTTCCTTTTTTGCTCCGAGTTAGCATAGATATTAATGAGCCTATCCGTCTGAATATCAACGTGCCTCTTTGACTAAGCTTTTGCCCCAAGGCACATTCCGCCCCTGCAGATGTTAACACAAACAGACATGCCGGTATGCGGCGAATTAAAATCATTCCGTTTTGCAGCACCGTATCATAACCATGTTTCGTTGTTATTATTATACTCGGCCATCCAGTGGGCAACTATATAATTTTATACTTGACTTTCTTGCTAAATAAAAGT
Source organism: Varroa jacobsoni (assembly GCF_002532875.2). Lineage (NCBI taxonomy): Eukaryota > Metazoa > Arthropoda > Arachnida > Mesostigmata > Varroidae > Varroa > Varroa jacobsoni. Next base: position 81,112 of record NW_019212977.1, read on the forward strand.
TTTTTTTTTTAATATATAGATTAGCTGTGCTGCAATGATGACTAAAATGAGTACAGTATAATTAAGAGTTAGAGTAACTAATGTATACTCAAAAACAACTTTATTGGTTGATAAAAAGAGAAACGAGAAAAAACATTAAGGAAAAAAAACTGTACCGTGCTACATTTTGTGGACACAAAGGAAGATTTAATCTTAGTTCGCCGTTTTTTTTTTCTAGAAAAAATTGTGTGATGAACGCTCATCGTACCTTCGAATTGCCTATGATCCTTTGATTATGAGTAAAGTATTGCTAAATGCGTGCCACCAATCTTAAGATAGACATTTTGGACAATGGCATGTACAATGTTTAACCAGACGAAACCTAAAATTTTAGAAACGAAGATCTACCCTGGAAAATTAAATTCCAGATTGGACTGGTTATTCAACAAGGCTACTCAATAAACATGTAGAAATGCGATCGGCGCAGAGAGACAAAGAAAGTTCAAGGCGCTGTAGTTTCTTATAAAATGACGCGTACTTCCCATTTGAGAGAGGTTTTTAAAATCTAACGATAAACAAAAAAGGGAACCAAATTCTCCATGTATTATTTTTCTTGTTCATATTAAGCGATAATCAAGGGGATTTTTTAGCAGCTATTACGACCGAAAAAAAGTAACTGAAAAACCTGTCAATCGCTTTGCCTTACAATAGGACAGCAAAAACGACAAAGGCGACCAGCGAAAAGCCTTTGACGGAAAGGGGTCAACCAGTTTTTTTCTTAAGCAAACTTGGTAACGCTATCACCGTTAATTTCTATTTGCTAACGTTGCCTGTGCTAAAACCCTGATTCTCCGGAGGCGGAAAAGATTTCAGTTCCTCAAACAGTCTTCCCAAAGCTCAGCTTGCTGTTCAACTATTGCAGTTGCCGGCATCCACTGCAGGACCTTCCTAAGCCCAAGGGATCCTTCACAGTTGTTCTCTGTCTCCTAAAGTTCCCGTTTAGTTTGCCACTGTCAGTAGAACAAATCGATGACTGCAGGTCCCAACCCCAAGTTCTTTCCGCCCTCATTGCGCAATCATAGTAACAGTTGTATTCGCCTCTACCAGATTATCTGCCTTTGCTTGCGTTGCTCATCACTGCTACGTGACTAAGCAGACGATTCATGGGACGCTATTGATTCCTAAGGCGGGAAGGTATATTTTTCCGCTAGTGATGACTCCGTGATCTAAGGTTCAGCCGACCTTTCCCTTGTTCCTTTGTGTCATCAACACCACGACCACATGGTAGAAGATTTTACCCAATTCGCAGTTATCCGTGTATTGCTAATTCTGCTTGCTTCCATCCTCGGTTCGTTGTCGGTTTCCAAGTAAACGGGGTGGTGCCTAGGGTACGGTACGTGTATGCAATACGTGGTCCTGGGCCCAGCGCACGCAAGGTCTGATTCTTCTGCGCCAGATAGCCACAGCCAAACCTGTGCCTTGCTAAACGCGGCTCCAGAGCCGCTTCTCTTTGTTCGCAATTGCGCCACCACCTTAAAAACTTCTCTTCGATACTGAAACGGGCGAAGAGCAAACGGACAGTAGGCAATAGGAACGAAAAGAAGATAGCCTATTCGTTTGTCCCTTGAATGACACACCGGCTCTCTGGACAGATGTCTCTAGATGGTTTCCGTAACGGCGTTACCCCAGTTGGCGCCATGAATCAATGTCGCTGTACCGCGACATCGAGAATTTCTGCCCCTTGTGTAAGTCTGGTGTGGAGATCTGTTCTGGTAAATCTGTATCAGACATCTACAGGTACTATAGAGAGACTAAGTAAGAAACGATCAAATTCGGAGCGCTTTAATTGCATATTGGTATTATGCGTATATATTCATCAGGTCACAGGGGTTCATAGCGACTAAGCGGCTGCTTAGATACGATGTCTGTTAGGCTACGATCCAGGCTTCTACGCAGACTAATCAGTGTACTCGCGAAAGTATATGGAAGCATCGAAATATATTCCGTGTAGAATAAATTGGCTTTGGTATGGTACAGTTTATGGACAGTGTAACAATTGGGAACTCGTTTCGATTAGCAGGCATGAGTTAACCAGCTGGCGTCTCTAGGCAACCGAACCTACTCTGCATCGTTAATCCTCAGTTCGGAGAACCTAGAGAAGCTTTACAATAGACAGGTGCCGAACATGATGAATTGATGTTATCAAGTCTGTATTTTAGTCGCCGTAAATTTTGAACACGGATGTGTTACGCCGTTCAACTTAAAAGTAGACATCTGTTTAATGGATAACGAATGTCGCAAACTTGTAAACCTTTGGAGAGGTTTCTTTTGGAGAGGTATCTGAAGAGAAATCTGTTCTCGTTTAATAATAATTAAGTGGGATAATGATCGGTTTATGTTTTGCGAAGAACAGATCAAATAGAGAGTGCTTCGCCGATGTAATCGATACAACGTCGCTAGGTTGTGACTAAAACCTTGCGGATTCCAGGTTAATTAAAAGTATATTAGAATGCATAAAAAGATCGACTAAAATATGTATCAAAATGTAGCAAATCATTTTATTACATACAAACAGCTCCTATGTAAGACGTTTTGCAAATCTATCTTGTACATGACGAAGCCAAATGGTGTCCCTTTGGTAGGAGAAAATCCACGTATGGGCATACCATGTTCATTTAGCTAACTAGAATCTCATAGACTCGCATTCATGCAGACCTTCTTTACACTAAAGCCATTTAAAACTAAGTGACCGACAGGGGCAGCCAGAAACAGCCTGAACTCAGAACTGATTTTTCCAATTTACTTACCACACACCAAACAAAAAAAGGAAAGTAATAAACTTTCCGATATTTCTCCGTATAAATTTCAACCTTATTTGCGTATATTCTGTAAGTGACGCCGTAATCTTATGTAGAGTTTGAGAAGCCCCAGAGTGACTAATAAGGTGGTGAGCAAAAGAGTCATCCACCCATTATGCCTCTCTAAACGACGGCTATCGAGTAACGCCTTTGAACCATCGTTTGAAGTAAACTATATGTAACGGGATCACAGGGACCCAGTCGTGGTCTGCTCGCGGGAGCTGCGTACTACGAGATCGCCTTTTCTAACGGTCGTGCTGTTAAGCGTCGAGCAGTCTTCTTGACGATGATAGACAGGAAATGGCATTAACGACTGTCGCAAATAAACAATTAAGTGACCAAATTTGAGAGCTTTCCATCGCTGTCATCCAAAGTCGAATCGTCGACATCCGTAACCAAGATCTAGGATAACGTACCTAGGAGGTACTGCTAACTGACTCAAAGAAGTCGTGAACGGTAAAACAATATGTGTATATATACCAGTGGACTTTAAACCGTTTGAAAAGGTACAATCCTATGATGGAGCAGTATAACAGCTACCCAAAGAGGACTGAACACTAAAAAAAGGTTATAATTAATCCATATTTCCCAAATTGAAAGATAACCTGGAATTACATAACGTAACATAAATTCAAGGAACGTTAGAAGCGTCCTCTGCGTCTTCCTCTAGATGCCCCTTCATTTCATTTTATTAGAGATTTCTACGCGAGTATGTATGCAGCTAGTGGTTTCTTGGAACTGGAAACTTGAATTAATATAATATTTGAAATATATAACTGAGTGATATAATACGTGAGACGTTGAGCTTCGTTCTGTGGAAAGCTTCGATATGCGCGTCGATCTCTCCCAGCGCGTCGACTGGCTCCGAAAGTTGAGGTGTACGTTACGCGCTCGTTTGCGTTACAATGTACCTGCATTTCTTTAAGCAGCGACTGTGATATTTCTCGAATTACGCCAGCTCGGTGACAACTTATGTTTGTTTCATCCTCATTTTTCTAAAAATATCGTCGACGTAGAGTGAACTGCTCTGAAGGAGGCCTTGGAGGTCATTTGGAACCATTTGGAACGGTGTTCCTGTTCTGTAGGCGATATTGCTGATAGCGTTTTTGAGTTTTCGACCAATGCTATTTAATTAGATTTGCAATAGTACAATTCAAGCAGGGTAAACAAACACGAGAGTGCGAAAATCAAAAAAAGTATTGCAAATTCAGTCGCTCCAACGTACGTCTTAGATAAATTATATTCTCTTATTTAAGTTAGTCTGGAACACTTGATAACGATTCAAATAAACATGTGCACTAATAAAAGTTAGCTTGTAAAGAGCCTCCTGACTATTAATATACACAGCGATGATCATAAAAACTTTGGGACCTAGGTAAATAGTTCTCCGTAATCTAACCTCGACAATACAAGTCGAACTACAGCAATTTTCAGCTCACAAACTGAGACCCAACAAGTGATACACACATATTAGGCATTAGTTTAATTAATCTTCCATGCTAGAAACTATCAGGTATAGGCCAGGTCATAGCGCGACCTGGTCATACCTTGCGAAAGTAAATGTGGAGCAGAAAATCAGAATGGGGTACCATAGCAAACTAGTGCCTGAGTAGAAACCAACACAGAACCATCTAGAATTCGTGCGCAAACCTCTGTTATATCAGGTTATTTCGTAAAAGTCTAGCAAGTGGGACTATAGTGAAACACAAGATGGAAGCACGAAAATTGTTCTAGTGTCCTTTTTATTACACCTTGTGTGCGTCGAGTAAACACACACACGTCTGGCTGGTGAATTTCCATGATAGAGCACAAAGTGGTAGAAGAAGTAATGGTGATAGGTTTCAGCTTTCCTAAAATTAGGTTACATCGCGTAATTTTGTTAATTTTACCTATAGATTATTACTGACAGTACGGTACACGGGAATTCGTGTAGATCCCGTGTAGATATTCTTTACTTCGTTACCTACTAAAGCTTCTCCTCACGTGTGTAAAGCATTGGCTGAATTCATTTATACGATAGTACATCATACAGTTCGTTCATACCGGGGGTAATTGGCCGTCGTTGCTGCTACGCGAATACAGCGACTCGGAAGTAGAACTCGAAATATTTAGTCTGTGCCTGTTTGTGTATATTTTTTGCATAGATCTGTGCATATAGATGCTCAGAAGGTACCTGTTTCGGACCAGTGTTTATTTCCGTAGGGTTTGTTGGCAGTATTGAATTCGTACTAGTAAACAACGTGTTCCGTTCAGAGATACGTTCTACAATATCTCATGATCTATGATAATCTTGATAATGAAATAAATAAATCCATGCTCAAGGTGCGCCTACTGACAATCGTCTCGCTGCAGTGTTCTGCTAACCGAAAATTTCACAGGTAAAATGTAACCGATCCAAACAAGGCAAAGGCGTGCTCGTTATTATCTAAGGGGGCTGGAAGTAATATTCGTAATCTTTAGAGTTTTAGAAATTCTACTATGGTAGTTAACACCGCTAACATTTGTCTTGGAACGGCTAGGGACGTTTGAGAGCGTCGCGAAAATTTAACAGCTCATAAACAGAGGAGAACTATACGTGCGAAATGGCCAAAAGATATAAACAATATACAATGTGTCGACAATACATGCATTTAGCACGACAAACATCATAAGAGTGATCATTTATGTGCAGCATAATCGAACAAAGGACAAACGCAGTCTGAATTCGGGATCTTTTCTTTATCGTGCAATTGCTTAGTAAATTAGGATACTATTTCGTTCTGGTCAATAGCGTCAGCATTAGTACAAAAATTTAGACATCGACTGAAGTGCGTTCGTTGCGTAGCATATAATCCGACCAAAGTAAACGCGCCCTGGGTTATGCGCTAGTTCCCAGAAGTGTCAGGATTTTGGTACCGAAATTCTATAATATCCCTATGGCTGGAATAACAGCTCCGGCTGTTGCAGTTGCTCATGGGTGTATATGCATCCCGGTTAAAAGGAACATGCAGAGAGCGTAGAACGGCGGAGCTCAACATCCACTTCCCCATAGTGCTTCCAGCTACAAGATTTTCACCTACATTCAACAGAGATAGCATGACTATAAAGCTATATCGGCACGTTGAGACCGTCCCTATCGGAGGTTGATCTGTAAATCGCATAGCTTTCTCTTTTTTCAAATGTTTTCGTCGATAGTAACCTTCTTCTAAGGCTTCTTAAAGTAAAGTGTAAATGGCTCTTCAATAATCCGATGATAAAGTACATACCGTCACTTCAAGTTTAGCAGACACTGGGTCATACGTTTGCATATAAACCAAATCGCCTCGGCCTCAAGGTCAGTAAATTTACCAATAGGCTGAGAAAACAGTAGAAATGCATGAAGGTAACACACACTCAGAGAGTGGTAAGGACCCTGCGCACTGGTTGTGTAAAGTCGCTCACTAAAAGCCCCTGTCCACACTGTCGGGTACTTGAAAATTCATTTTTATATACGCTTCGCTCATAAAAGTTCAACCGTTTATTAACCTGTAGCACGTATATTTCGTACGGGCATCTGCGTTTGGCTTTGAGCAAACATCCAAACACTAAACCTATCGAAATCGCAATATTAATTACTTCGTTTTGTCATAAAAGACGTTGTTGAAGAAAAAATTGAATTAGTAATTGGCCTGCCGCCGTCTTTCTGGCGCATAATGCATTTACCCCTCAATCTGGCAAAAAAAGATAACGTTTATAAGCCCGGGGTCACCTGTCGATATTCCAAAATATATAGAATATACGTATATTGAATATATAATATAATATATATTCAATATATTAGAGGTGGAGCAATTAGATCTCTATTAGTACGCTTTAGTAGTTATCAAAAATATGGTATTTGTGGATAAGCTCGTTGACGGTACCGCCTGTCCCTTTTGATCCAAACGAACTACTACGATGCACACTGTGGATGTTGGCTCCTTCCCCGAATCAATTTTATAATACAATATAAATTCATGTACATAACTGTCCAGCTTTTATCAAAAACGTGTGGTACAGACGCAGACGTACAAATATTTATTTGTTCGAAAACAAGGTATGACGATACGCCTTACGTGTTTGTTCGAGAGGATACTACGACACAAGTACTTGTACACAATGTTTCTTAAATTTGTCTGACATTTCTAGAAGGAGGGAGAGGGCAGTTTTTCATGTAACGGAACTAGTTTATTTTCTCCCAAACAGCCTAAATGCAGCGACTTTTGAAGTATTATATACCATCACTAAATGAGGACCGTCCTCCTCATAGTATCGTACGAGCAGAAACCGATCAGGCCTATTTCTTACTGGGAAATCAAAGCCATAGATAAGTACTTATTGGTATATAGTAGTTGGGTACACTGCTACTCGAAAATGACGTTGAGTAACGTTGCTTCGTAAACCCTTCGGTACGACCGGTTATAAAAGAAAATCTCGAACACCAAAACAAGTGACACTGTTGAATCCCCACGTTGATATATAGGTCGTAGATAGCCTAGGCATATAGACTGTTGTATACGGCGTTACGCCGTATAAGGTACTGCCCTGGTTCTAGAAATGATCCCGTCTACTACTCATGTTTATTTATACTACGCAGTAGGTATATATTGTAGATATGTAAAACTAGCTTACAAATATGGCCCGGAGTGTTATTCAACCTATAGGCAAATACTTTGGAGACAGACGCGATCGATCAATCGTACTTCGCCATTCTTCAGCCTAGTATTAAAGAAATCTATTTGTTATCTTGTCATGCTGGGTTCTATCAAATGATAGTTGATAAAAGGTGCCAAATCTAGTTAACTAAGCCCCAGAGCTATGCTATAGACCCGTTATTAGTCTACACACGGTTCCTACCTGCCTTTTGTTACAGCTAGATATTTAACTACCTATACGCCTAAAACTATATATAAGCTCTGGTAGAATTGTGCAACATTCTGACATCGGCAGTACCGATCGTATACGAACGAAGTAGTCCCGTATGCGAACCATTGTAAACCCGAGAGCGCAGAGTCATGTGACGCAGCTCAACATTCACAATGTTTCCTTGCCATATTTGACTGGAATAGCCATGCTGCGTGTCTGCTGATGTTATACAGTCACTTACGTAGTGATAAGCGGATCCGTGTACCCAAGGTCCGCATTGGGATGCTTTAAAATTTACTCAACAACGACATAATAGGTCCAAAGTGCGCTCTGTGGATACAGAAATTGTTATTGAAATCGTAAAAAAAAATGTAGAAAATCATAAGACTACGCTATTTAGAGCCAGTATTACACGTTGTGGTAGGTCTTAACAATTACTAACACCTAAGCAAGCGTTATTTGGGTGGAAAAAACTAATATCGCATATATTGTTATATGGTATTAGTGCTTTAAGCTTACTTAGATAATCTTCGATCATGCGCAACTTTTAATTACCATTCAATCCTTACCAAATGACATAATGAAAAAAAGATTATATTCCAATGTTTAGATTGATGAGTGACGGGCTAATGGTTTGCCAAACAAAATCTGTTGATGAGCACTTATGCACGTGCCGAAGCCCATATATGTGTTTAAATATCCTATTTATATATCGAAATCATGCTATATTATATGTGCGTTTTTTGATGCACATTTCCCAGCCGTCTTTCACGACAAAAAAAAGGCTAAAAATGTATGATGTTTCTGAAGTTTTTTCCAACAGTTTCTTCAGAGTACGAATGATGGTCGTCCGTGATAATCTGCTGCAATCTAACTTTCAGGTAAAACATCTATAGGCGGTTTCTGAAAGCTAGTTTCGACTGGAGGCCACTTGAAAAACAAATGAACAAGACGACGATCGGAGACACACAATTAAGGAACATATTTTTATGGAAGATATGTCAGTGTTGTTCTATTAAGGGTATATGAGTGACTGACAATGCTACAGGTAAAAAAAAGTATACCTTCGCTATGAAAATGTTAGCTAGCTGCTTTTCTAGAAAGAATGAAATAGATCTATAGCTTCGATTATGCAGGGCGGAACAAGCATTTCGAAAAGGTCACTTCACAGTTTCAGAGTCCTTGTAGTGAAGGCAAAAAAAATGTACTATTTACTTACTCTTATTTCCTTCACTTACTACTTCAATAAATATAAAGTAAAAACTGTCAAACCTTGTTAAGTGACATTTTTCAAACTGTATACAGGCACCAAATTTCCCTTCTGTCAGTAGATATTTAGATTATAATTCTTTACGTAAGAGTTTTCCTATCGCATGACTACCGGATCGAAAATTGACGCAGTGATAAAGCGTAATACAACGAATAGACGCACAAACGAGCTAGATAATTTATTCAGACATTTAGAAGATGGCGTAATTAAAAGAGAGCCACGAATGGGAGAAATTATCGGTGCCTATCCTTGGTTCTAGGCCAGCTAGGGCAGGCCTAATGATTGCCACCATGCTCCAACTTAAACGATAAAAAGCTCGTGCTAACGGGTGGTTTCGAAGAATAGCAAGGAGTCATGATGTGAACAAAAATGACAGATCATTCCATCACAACCTGCGCGCTTAAGCCGTCGACTATCGGAAAGCCTTTCATAACTAACAATGATCAACTTCATTGATAAACTTCCGTTGATTTTCTTGTCGCTTAACGTTTCCACAAGAGTTTTTCACGCGCCAGTGCTTGATGTGCACTCTAATCACTTGTTTTTATAATAGATACGCAAATGACACAATGAAGAGGTTAACATTTCGTTTTTTGTATCGTGTTTTTATACGTTACTATTAAATTGAAGTAAGCTACAAGTAGTCCGTTCGTAACTCGCTGCTTTTGCCAAAACTACCAAAAATTGCCATGTGCTGTACTTCTTCCGTTAGGCGTTTCCTTAATTATATATAATATATACCCTTTAAGTATTAGAAATTATGATAGAGAACAGGATGACTCTATAATAGCGTGTATTTTTCATCGTCTGTTGGAAAACGTATGCGTTTTTTTCTATACCATTCATATGAAAAAGAATCAAAATATCGCTTACACACAGTTTCGTAACGAATTACAGTTAATAAAACTGTAACGTGACTGAGTTAACAAAAGTGTACGTTGAAGAACATTTCCGCTGTTAATCGGAACGAAGTAACCGTCGAGAGCACCGGCACACCAACTTCGCGTCTAAAACATCCACACGCCTTCGCTTACGTGGATTAACCGCTGATTTCAGCACTTGTATTGAGCTCCTACTGTGCTATACAGTTTGTATATGATATAGAGCGCTGGTAGCACACGAACGTAATCCGGACATATTGCAGGCAGAGTCATAGTCCTTTACTATGCCATGAGCTTATTCATTTCACCCCAACTTGGATGGCTCATTGCCCCCAGACATTTTTTCTACTTGTGGTGCTTATGTACTATTTGTTTTTAGAGAAAGAAAAAAAGAATCGTTCACACGGTAGTGACTTTTAATGTAAATGAGTGACGCATTAAAAGGTACGATTGGTTTTTAGTATATGTACGTCATGTATCCTAATAGTGGTGAACTAATCGGATATAAGGTACATTTTTCATAGATGAACATCGGTTCCGCATCAGCCCACGACCGTTCGAGCTCGGCCATGCTTCAGTTGTGAATGGCAAAACGTCATAGGGTAGCACTTGATACCCATGTTGACACGTAGATCTTGACTAGTGTTTCCGTTAACATCCGGGACGATTGATGTAGAAGACTCGATTACGAGGACGGCTGTCAGCAAGTTGAACACCATACACTACATACGCGTGCACTGTAATCACTAGAGAGATTCTAAGCTGAACCAATTACGGAAACAAGGGTTAGACGGTGACCGAGACAAGCTTAAGTGCCGTGCTACAATACTCGCTTTTAACTAGCGAACAAAACGTTTGCAAAGAAACGTTGACATCCTCTTCAATGCACTATACATTCTTATATAACTCAATCAAAAAGAAACGTCTTTCGTAGGCCTGCGTCACTTGTTAAACATCTTAAACGACTATACGATGAAAATGCAACTAAACACTGATATCCCCCTCCATTGAGGCGAAGTATGTCATACACTTCGAGGTAAGCTAGAATGTTGCCATTTACCGTTTGTTGTTCTTTTTAAACATCGTACTAGCCTGTGTGGACAACATGGAACTTCCTCCTAAGGACGCCATATCCTTTGAGGCACAGTGATGGCAGATGTAAAAAGACCAAAGAGTCAGCCAAGCACAAATGACACAAAAGAACCATTTAGCAGACGTATATTAATATTAGGGTACTGGTATATATCTCAGATTGAGATTTAGTTAGCGTTATACCATTCGCTCAGTAGCTAGCTACGATAGCAGCGGAAATACACGTCCTAAGTAATCGCTTCATACATATGATACTGCCTTGCGTTATAGTAACGCAAATGGTAAAATGGAAAATAGAAGTTGCTATAAACAGTGTTATTGATAATAAGTACTTGATGAAATTGACGCACATACCGTTGTTGTCACTCGTTGGGTTTCATAAAGCCTATCAATACATCATATTGCATCTTCATGTTGTCTTCTACTTGAATCCATATAACCGGAGTTTGACGTAAAATTTGAGAAAGAATTCGTAAACAAACAAGCTTTTTGGGCAGTCCTAGTAGAGGACTTTTGACTGAAATTAAAAAATTATACCACACATGATCTAAAATGGCATATAGCTCTAGCAATGCACTTGAAACAGGAGGCCGTATACTTTTATTATAAACTACACTTGAGGATTTTACCATTTTAGAAGCACAGAAAGGGTTCGAATTCTGCACATGTCTCACTTCGTTGCTTCTTTTAAGATTGCTTCAACAATGTTCGCATGTTAGGTGTCGAAGAACTTCGCTACCTTAATTACGGCCGTGATTTTAGTCCTACTGGAAATACATTTTACTGTCGGAACAATATTCAGACTATAAAGCTAAAATACTTAAAATTCAATTTACCCTTAGATTAATATTTGTCTTTAGCATAATAGCCATTTTATAACGAAAAAAATTTACTTCTTCAAACGTCTCTACAAGAACCTTACTAGCTAAATTTAACATGGAAATCATACGAGTAGCGTATGGATCGTGATCGTGCAGCGAACATTTTCGATACTGGGTTATTATATACTTCGTTTTATGCTGGGAGTCAGCCGTCAGAAGCGACGTCTACTGCTACCGGACGTACAGAAGAAACATAAAATCACACCGAGATTAGTATTCATATTTCAGGATAGTAATTATAATGTCGGATTTTTTTCTGAGTTTATCTGAATTAAGCGTTTGGCTCTTATGCGCTTGGCGACGTAGAAATGCGCGCACACAAGTGGAAAGTTTGCACGATCTCATCGTTGCGTAACATCGTTCCCGCTATGTCGGCTAATAAATAGATCTCTATGTGACAATTAGCTACGACATTTGTCGAAATTATTATTACTTTAAATCAGCTGTAACGACGATTTCGAATAGGATAAGTGATTTTCTGTACTATCGTAAAGCATTCGTACCCGAGTGTACACTAACATACTGTACATGTATATGCAACAAGAAAGGCAAAACGAAACAAGTACGAAAAACAATATTCTAAAATAACAACGGAATGATATTCAGGCTCTGCTTGTAGCCAGAAGACCTGCGGGTGAGCTGTGCATAAAGTTAAAGAATAGATTCATGTACATGGCTCCGAATCACTGGGCCAGAGATCACGATCTGAATGCGGGGCTCGTTGCATTTTGAAACTGGTCGAACATCTTTTTTCTATGTACTGATTTTTAAGCTGTAGAAGAGACAAATTGCCTGGCAACCTCCGAGCTTGCTTCTACGCAATTTAACTTATCTTAATTAGTAACCCTTACTAAGATATTGGCCAAGCCTGTATGCCCAACTGAGTGTCAGCAACCTAAGCGAAATGGGTAAGTAAGTTATAAACTGACCTTCAACCTATTCACTTATTCGTGTAGCAAAAAGTTGAATTTTGTCAACGTTATTTTTCTCTAAAGGCGTTTTTCTGGTAGTGTACTCACGGGCGCCGTTTCAGTTCCGGTATCTTCACGTGCTGGCATCGGTCCAATCCAAAATGATCAACACATAGGAGTGTATGTTAAAAAAAAGCCCGTTACATTTCGGCGATGCAATAGTTTTATTAAGAATGTGTGCTGTTCTGTCGTGATGTTTAGTGATACAAAGTTTAACAGTTGTTATTGTTATTACTAATACATCCCATCAACGATGCTTTGTTTCGAACTTGCAGCTTATAACTAGGAAAAAACGCGCAATTTAGTTCTTCCGTCATGCCTTATGGAGTGGCGCTTATCTATTCATCGTGCGTTGTACGTGCGTATCATTTGTACGAAACAGCGCTCGAGGTGCTTATCTGTCAGTATTGTTCGAAACAAAGTGCTATGTAAGTGAACTCTAGCATCATCTTCCGTTAAATCCACGTGCCGGGTTCTACTAATAGGTAATCTCCTGTTTGATCTCGGCTTGTCTTTTGACATATAGCCACGAGTTTTCGATTGGAATCAGGTCGGGTGTATTTCCAAAGCATTAGCGGTAAACATTCCAGTAACACTTTGTCATGACCTGCCATGCATCAAAACAGTTTCCGGCCGGAAATCATTATTGAACCTGAGACAGTATTTTCTGGGCTAGCTCGCTGTATTGTCGTTTCTCCATAACCAGGTTGATCAAATGTGAGGCTTCTACATTGTGGATAGTAATTACAGCTCGGACTACTATTTTCCTCGAATGTCAGTCCCGCTGGATTCCGGAACAAATATAGCCGTGTTTAACGTTGCTCAGAATGCGATTTAGTTGAAAATCGGATCCTTTTAAAGTGCCGAACTGTTGGATTGCTTTACTCATTTGAGACGCCTATGCTTGTGTGAAGAGTTCAGCGGAGGCTCCTTGGTTGCCTGCTTCGATACGACGTCGGAGGGTCCTTATAGGCTCAGTGACTTTGCGTTCCGCCACCTCTAAGCGGTTGAGCAATCGTTACGGATCGATCTTTTTATTGCTCGATTAGGGTATTCCTATCTTCTCGCTCCATTATGTGCCGTTGTCCTGTTACCTTGATGCCAGAGGTACCTCTTCACCCTTCACCTTTCGAGCCACATTGTCAACTGCACTCTCCAATAATCCGACACACTTAGCGTTTTCTCTTCGAGATCGCTTTTTTCATCTTATTTTGTTTACGGGTATAAAGTATAGTCACCAAAACACGAACACCAATAAAATAATCTACCTTCATCTTATGTCTGGTATCGCCGTTAGGCATTCCATCAGATCGACCGCTGGGTGGCTAGCTCCCAGCACGAAACAGAATCAGTCACGAAACATAAAAGAACACTAGCTATCTACGTCTCGTTATAAACGTCTCGTAGAGGAAAATAGGACATTTGAATTGGACGTATAGGTCGAATGTTCGTACACTTTGTGCATTATGTGTCCTAATGATTTCTCGTCACAGCAGTTTAAAAACGCCTCGTTCGTAACGGTGTCGTTACAGGTCCTATTATTAGAAAGCAGAGGAAGCCATAAGGAAAAAACTCCATGCAGATACTTGTTCGAGTTCGAAGACATCTTCGATCAAACTCGACAGTGGGTCAATGTTGAAATGGCCGTATTCGATTGTATGGTGAGTGTAAATATATCAACGTTATGCGATACGGTAGAGTTCTCAAATGCAGTTCTGTATCAAGCACCGTTCCACAGCTCATTTGCTTAAATTATCTAACTATGGAGACAAATGCTAAAATAACAAACTCAATGATAAAATGAAAATTATACTAAATAGAATAATTCAGAGAACATACAATTGTCTTTGCTACTTATAGTTGATCCAGGTTGGGTTTTTTATTCAGATACATTTAACTATATAGATGCTGATGGCTAGCCTTGCAAGTTTTACTTTGAGTTGAAGTTTGAAAAAATAAAAATAAGCGAGCCATTAATTAGTTCGTAAATTATGACCCAGTCAATGCGGGATGAGGTTTGACATAGTGCCCTGGTTTTGTGTGAACATTAAAGCCCACTCTGACGTATTAGCTGCTGTTTGTAAATAGATATTGGCTAAATTTGAACTCTGTCGATAAGCGGTTGAAGGATAGGAGCGTCGTATCTGTTTTTTAACATTCCGAATACTTCTTCTTTGAAGCTCGTTCTTCTTTGACGAAGTTCGTACGAGTCCCATGTTATTCCACCGATTTCTAAAGGTGAAGATAATTTGTGTTATCATATTCAAAGCACTGCCTCAATAGACTCGATGGTTATATGCTACTGGTCGTGCTCAAGCCATAAATTAAGGTGCAATATATGTTGCGATCTGGTTGTGAGAATGTTTTTTCTAAAGATTACCCCATTTTTCTGTAAATTCTGTAAAATTAAAAGCAAAGAATCTTACTACTAAACTAATCAAATTTATACGCATTGTATATTTGCGCTTTTTCAAGGCATAGCTGTTTTTTCAATATGCTTCATGCAGATAAAAAGTTTACCGTCTTTGTCACTGCAGAAGAACATACTCATATGTAATACAGAAGTGAATCAGCCTTTTCAGGCTATCCGGTAGCCGGTAATGACTTCAGAAAGGCGAACTACAGATTTTTAAACTGAAAAAAAAAGCCTTTTCAAGATCAAATGTAATTTTTTTGAACAAAAGAGACTATAACGAGCAGAAGCCTTTTTATCCGATAGTGCAATGATAGACTTCTTAGGTCACTTACTTTCTCGTAGTTTAGCGCAACTATATTCTTTGTATTTCTCCAGTATTATATGCCTACGATATATGGATATATATGTATATAATATGTGATTATGTATGTTTAATTGTACTCCTTCAATGTCTAAAAGCCGGAACGGTTTTACCCGTTGAATAACAAGCTGCAAGCATGTATTTTAATTAATTGAGCTAGAAAGAACGATGACAAGAGGGCTGTTGCTTCGAAAACATCTTTTACTAATGATTGTTTAAGGTTGGTCAACTCTCTTCCAGGCATTTGCAACGAATTCGGCGTAAGGAGGCCGCGTTCCGCCTAGCGATGCTTCCTTAGCGCTGGAGAGCTTTGTAACATACGCTGCTAAAGATATGGAAAAGTGGAGAATCTTCGTATCTGGCAGATATTTGAGATGAAGAGAGATCTTTTGAAACTCCTAGAAACGTCTGGAAGCGGCGGGATTGAAGGAACCATTACGTTTGCGCCATTCCATCCCCGATCATATAATTTTCGCTGCTATTTTGGGCTTTGCACCGATGTGATGTTACGTCCCGGCAGAAAAAAAGACGGCACAAGGCACATCTGTAATTCATGCATTGGCCATTGTCTGATACCGTGTTCGATTTTTACCAACCAGTGGCCTCGAAGCTCTGCGATTTCAATTTGCTGCTTAAAGACAAAAATGATAATCTATTGGTTCTCGCATGAACACAGCGGCTTATGTACAGAACCATCTGTTGTGTAAAACAGGTATTTCAGATTTCACAAGTCAAATGACCATTTGACATATGACTGAAGGTTGAACGTAATTGAAATAAGCTTCTAATAATTAGGAAGACCGTCATAAGTTAGTTTTAAAAATACCATAGTGAAATTTAACTAAACACCATATATAAAAAATAAGTACCATTATAATTTATAAACATCGCTTGCTGGTGAATTGTGGCGGGTATTTGTATCATCAAGTACATACGTAGTCAGTTCTTATACTGACAAGTTAACGATTCCAGATGGTGACATTTGATAAAATGCAATCTTATAGGACGGCGACTATGCAAGGATCAAACGTCCGAAACCATTAGCAGACACGATACGTTACAAGCGCGCCAACGCATCAAGGAAATGAGGGACATCAGCGCGTTTCTCGGAACTGTACTGACACCCAAGCAAGATTGGGTACCGTCTCGACCTTGCGGAAATCTGACCATGTGCCGTGCGGTTTCCACCTTAACTGACAATTGTTTCTTAGTTTCTTGACAAATGATCGGCTTTTTAACGAGTCGGTAATTAGCTAAGAAGCGCAGACCTAATACACACTAAGCGAAGCTAGCCGGTTAGGCGGGCCACAAGATCAAATTTGCTTGGTTAATTTACCATGATGTATTTCTAATGTTAGCACCAGACCGCACAATGCATAAAGGACAGGATTCTAAGATCAGGACCTTTACTGAGAGCTCACATAGACTTCTTGATCCTTGCAAGGCCACCAGCGCTTTCTGCGTCCTTTAATCTGTACGTCTTGATTGATCGTCTACTTCGGGTCAACGTCATATGTAGGCAAGTGAAAAAATTTACTCTTGTCGCCGACTCGAACCATCGAAGGTCGAGGACTCTACAACAAATTGTGATTTTTTGATGTTTTTAATATGATCGTCCCAGTTTGTATCCGAGTTCATCGTCGTACCTCTTAGGAGTTACCAAAGCTAAGAGACGGCTTATATTGAACAAAACGAACCCATTAGCGTATAGAAGATGACTTACCATTGAATGACTATTATTTTTGCTGAGTAGATAACTAACGAGAATAAAGACGGGTTTATTTTATCGTCTTGGCTTATTCCTATTGGTTACCTAATAGGCTCAAGCTCAGCAATTTCGTAGCCCGTAATAATTTAGTTTGGTTAGAAAAGGTCTCTTGGTAGGGCCACTACAATTTCCATTGCTTGGGTTACTCTAGAGTTCGAGTGTCATAGCTTAGCCGCGACTCTTTGGGGCACTTCAGCTTAAACTAATTTAACAGGAACGATGTTCCGAATGGCCATGTCAAATGCAGATCGGAAGCAAACAACAACTAACGAGGACTGCTGAGAATGTGTTGGATGTGCCTTAAAGCGGCCTTAAGAAAAGTACACAACCTCATAAACAAGTAACATTGTTCATGTGGTTGTGTCTAAGGTCGCTGAGCTACTCATTTCGAAACAATATAAATTAGCGTTGTATGGCATCAAAATTGTATATGTTAAGTAGAAAACGTTTTATTTATGAGCCTGGTCTAGATTCTATCAATTAAATCACATCATTTTTCTAGTAATAATTTTGCAAACAATTGGCCTTAGCAAATAGTTTTATCTCAGCGTAACTCTACGCTGCGAACTCAAACACCTTTTGACTTGGGGTTTCGTTTTCAATCCCCAGTTAAGTGTGTCTTATAGGGTGTATTCAGCAGGCTTAAGGGCCCACTGTATCATCACTATACGGCGCTAGAACAGATTTATTGTAAACCTATTTTTTGCACACGAGTGCAAGTCCATCTATCTCCTGCAAGCATGCTTAAAGATCTGTTTGTTAATATAATAGTAGAATTATAAATTATTTCCGGAACGAAAATATGTTAAATAAGCGATCATTTTCTACAGTAAAGTCGCTATAACAACAGTGACGTTTGACAATCCTGTCTGGTGTCTTGGTGCTAGCTTCACCTCGTAATCGTCTTGAAGTGAAAGGACTAAAGGCCCAGATCGACAATAGCCTTCACGGAGGACCGTCACGTTTAGTGGACTCAGCGAATATTTGTCGAAAATCGTTTGTTGAGAATAGTGTCAAGCCAGCCCTCACGTCCTCGATTCCAGTACGAGGGTGCGTCTAATTTATTGTTTATGGTTTAGATTTGAGTTTCTTATTAATCATTTCCTATTGCATTAGGCGTTCCATGCTGGATGTCAAGTTAGTCTCGTCGTACCCTTGTGATAGATGTGTGTTTTTTTTTTTGAAAAAAATATTAACGTAAAATAATATATTGTCCTTCAATACAAAATAAAGCCGTGTTCAAACCTTAAATCTAGACATGACGACTGAACATCGTAGTTACCACAATTAAATTTATTCGATAATAACAAAAAAAGTTTGAAAAACTTGAGCCGGACTTAGTTGTCGTAAAAGGATTGTTTTATTCTAGCGACTGTATGGACTAAAAGATGTGCTGAATCGTACCTTTTTACTCACGTTCCAGATTCAGTTATGGTAGATATTCAGAACAAAAAGACCTAACTCGGGATGATACTTGCTTGCGGAACGTACTGCTAGCTTGTTAGACAGAAATCAACGAGGATAACTAAGGGACAGACAGAAGTTTGTGGCAGAAATTCATATTCGTTGAACTTTTTTCCAGCACAAACCTTGCTGAGATCAGCTACCACCGGCAAGAACTTATAAATCGTCAAATGTCGCCAAATACAGATACAGGCGATGCCTCTACCTAGGCCCCAAGCTGTCTGACCTGTAGCAAGGCCCGTTTGTCTTTCTTCCAACTAAGTTACGCCACCAACATCTGTTGGGAAAGCCGATGGCAATTACCCTGGAAGTGACGACGCTCCATTCAAAACTGCTACGTATAGAAAGTAGCTTTGGAAGTTTACCTACGTTTGCGTCAAGGCCAACAGCAGTAACGATGCCGCTACACTCAGCGAATTTCCCGCCACAGCGTTCACCATAAACAATTTACATTCCACAAACCTTCTATTCCTCAGTAGTTACTGGTAACGAAGCGTGGCAGGCACAATTGCGCTCCGGACTCAAATAGGACAGGTAACCCACCGTAGGCCCATCGTCTACATAACACGCTCCAATATTCCAACCTTCGACAGTTCGTCCATCTAGGTCACCCTTCCTTCCAACAACAACGATGACGACGACAATAAGCAGCACCGCATTTCAAGTACCGGCTCAGATTTCTCGCCATGGCTTATCGGCTCGTCTAGCACCTCAAGTCGGTTTGTCTATACCAAGGTCGACACAGCAGCAACAGGGGCTGTTTCTGGAGCTGCTGTAGTTATCCAACATGTGTGTACTCTCGTTATTACCCCTAAGACAGTTTGGGGGCTCGCTAGCCTTGCCTCTGTGGTCCCCGCCTTTGTCCCTGTTTCAACAGCGATAAGCTTGCTTTCTCAACCGGTTCATACGGTCAGCGTGACTGCTGCAGCGTTTGGTAGTGGCGGGCTTGTGCAGGCATAGTATCAACAGAACCCCAAACAAGCCGAACCCTTTCGAGGGCGCCACCAGTGAAAAGCCAGTTCTATTGACAACAAAGGCTCGCTGTGCTTCAAACAGCGTGTCATCGAAGCGATAAGTCGAGCCTTTACAAAGGAGATGAAATAATTTGCAGCCAGTTTTTGACGGGAGGAAGACTTATACATATGAACGATACGTACCTAAAGAAGTACGAATCACTATTTAGCTACAAATAGCTCACAAAGGGTTAGCCACGTTGGTTTGAACTTCAGAGCACAATTTAAAAATGGTCAGAAGTTCAACATACGTATTTTTTTAGAGTTGTTTTAGCGCTGGCGGCATAGTAAAAATGTATGCGAACACTTCGTTTCATGGAGTTGTGTAAAGCAGTGTTTAGTAGTAACGCCGGACGTAAGGCGCACGATTGGCTTGGCCTTTTAGGAATGGAGGACATTATAACATTTGGTCTACTTAGTTGTCCTATTTCTATTTTGGCTTCGACTCCTATTCTAATTATACTTTAATTCGTTAATTGGTTTAAAGCATATTACAAAACAGTTTTAACATAAATCAGTTTTGAGCAACTGGAATAAAAGATAACCGAATGCTCAATGCATAGGTCCAGCCTAGCGAACCGTTGCTTCATAAGAGCATAAATTATCAGAAACACTTATTCTCTACTTATAAAGACTATCAGAAAACATAAACAAAACACATTTCTATTTTACCGTCTTTCATTTTGCAGGAGATCGTCTTATGCACTAGATCCTATCCAACCTATGTAGGAGGAATCAGAACTTCCTCAGGATGCCATGCAGGCCGGACGTTGGTTTTTTACACTAAAAGGGGTAAGCAGACAAGCGTACAATTATTATGGGGCTCAAATCCAATAACTAAAACGTAGTGGCGGAACGTCCGTTTATCAACTTAGACTAATTTGACAAGTTAATTTCAATACCTCCATAGCATTCACTACATTTGAAATCTGCACCATATGTGACAAAGACGCTTTTCAAGCGTTATCCAATAGACCTGTATTGCTTTGCCACAAAAAAAAGTGACTGAAATGTTTTCCAGTATGTGGAGTTATGCCCGATAGGAGAACGAGTTTAATTTCACAGCACAGGTATTTCTTGAACGATACAAAATGAATGCTATGCATGGATGCTCTTATTTCAGAACCTACCAAAAAACATCACGAATTCGTGTTTTTTATTTTTCAAGACTTTGATTTTCACTTATGGAAAATCGAAATCCTCGCCTGTAAAAGATGTTTGTATTCAGTGTGCTCTGTAGTTAAGCAATGAATGTTCATCTGTGTATATGCTGATCTTTTATTGTGATACGTCCAGCAGCGCCTAGTGGTATCTAGCATTAATCCTTGTGATGAACAAATTGAACATCATGGAAAATAGACAATATGATTTAGTGAAATGACCGTACCACAAATTGCTATGCGATACTTTGGGATGTTGCCTCTTAAGTTTGATTAAGAATGTATGCTATCGAAAGGAACCCACTAATGGCACCTCTAAAGGGGTTTGCCTCTAGTAAATATCGACATGTCGGCCACAGCATATCAGTCTGCTGGTCCCTCGGTGGATCTGGCTCAGGAAATTTTGGGTATAGGCTCAAATTATCAAATCCTAATTTTGTTGAATGTCGGACTGAAAGAAGTCCGAGCACTAATGGTGCGGGTAAGCGATCTACATGGCAGGTGCCAACATCGTATCGAAAACATCACTCGAAAAGGTGCCAATGAAAAACCTACGATTGGGACCGGTGGCATGTTACAATTGCGGGCTACTTCGCAACGAAGTACAAACTGAAGTATCCGGTCCCACCGTGTGTTCAAGCCAGAAAAAAGGAACGATTCCAGAGCAGCACTGTCATTGGAAGTTGTTGAAAACTGCTGAAAGACTGCAGTTGCTCCAAAAAACCGTTTCCGACGTCTTCATACACTTACAAGAAATGCCGAGTTCGAAGTGAAATTGAATGTCAGCCCGATCAAGGTGGAGAGTCACTCTGAGAGTAAATACGCAGGCTACCGTACAATGAAGTGGCGAATGGGGCCAGGAAGCTCGAGACGCGGTTCTTCTTATTACTATTACCGGGATTATTACCGTTCTAGGTAACATCAAATAGGAAAAAACAGAAGAAAGTTAACGCGGTTATGCAACAATTCCAGAATGACTTTGGTCTGTAGCTATAGAGGCAATCAGCATTACTAATTTTTTCCGAAGGTTCGCCTTGGCCCATAACTACGGCAAAGTTAATACCACAGTGTATTCTTGAGGATGTAAAAAACCATTGGGTACCGAACATGGAAGTCACACTGATTTCGATGAATCTCACTATCGCCATATTAAAGGCAAAGCTGAAACACCTAATTTTTGCATACTCGAACATCAATGATTCGAACGTCAATAGTGAAAAGAATTTAACGGAATGTTTGTTAAGAATCTGTTGTTAACAATGCGAGACCAGTGGCGTTCCTGAAGCCATTTATGGTTGTGGGGATTCTCGGACCATTTGAGCAGGACAAAATCAATAGTAACAATGACGTGAAATCACTACTGGCTTTACAATACTATCAAATGCCTGTAATCCCTGTTATTTTGTATAGTAATCTTCTGTAGTCTCGTGACGCTATCAACACGACTCCCATTATTTGCTAAATCTCTCGTCCAGATAGTGGATACACATATAAGGGGAGATATATCTGATTAAAACGGTTAATCTTTCCAATCTATTCGTAAACAAGCGTACTTGATGTTTGTTTCAAGGCCAAGTCAAGCCATTGAACCCCATGCGTACTAATTACAGCGCACTTACAAAGCGTTGAGCATTTTGTCCGCTTTCTTACGTAATACCGGTACTCCGGTTAGTGGCGTCTGTCGTTGCATTGATGGATGTAACTCCAGCTCAGTACTAAACTATTACACTCCAGGCGAACAAAGGCGGCTCAGATGGGGATCGGGGTGAAAGAGATGTTCCTGGAGTGTCTGGATAAGTTCCACGAGCAAAACTAGTTGCTGCCCGCGTGGATTTTCATTTACCGCGACGGGGTTTCCGAGACTCAGTTCGATGTCGCCCAGCTACACGAAATAGCCTAGATGCGTTCGGCATGCGCAGCATTCAAAAGCAGCTTCTGGCCCTTCATATTACTGATCGTTCTACACAAGCGGAATCATGTCCACTTTATGCTCGCAAACGATCAGCAAACCTGAGAACATTCTACCAGGGACAGTTGTCGAAACTGAGATCGTGCATCCGGGGCTCTTTGATTCCTACATGCGCTGTCAGCTGAGCACTTAAGGAACATCGCGACCATCTCATTACCACGTCATGCTTGACGACGCTGGTCATTAGCTTTCGTACGGACTCTGCCATACATATGCACGCTGCACTCGGACCGTATCTGTGTTAGCACCGACGTACGACGCGCATCTGGCTGCTTCCAGGCGAAGGATCACATTTTTGTTAAATTTTCACTGACATACCCGGAAGGTGTAGCTTGCCCAGATCATGGCTCCTCAAATGATTACGTAAACCTCGAGAAATTCATGGTAACCGTGAATA
Organism: Varroa jacobsoni; assembly: GCF_002532875.2. Classification (NCBI taxonomy): domain Eukaryota; kingdom Metazoa; phylum Arthropoda; class Arachnida; order Mesostigmata; family Varroidae; genus Varroa; species Varroa jacobsoni. The sequence goes on from NW_019212977.1 coordinate 104,455, forward strand.
TTAACGATAAAATTCGTAGTACGATGTATTCCTTATAAAATTTCGAACGTACACTCAAGTGAGAGAATAAACAGCGTTTGCCGCTGCTGATTCAAGTAGGTGCAACGTTTATCGTCTGATGCAGAATACAAATCTCTTCCATACTCAAAAAGATATTTTTGGTCTTCTCATTTTTTTGGCAAATTGCACATTTTTCAAGGTGTATTAATTGCGGCAGTCAATGCTACTGACTACAACTTGTTTATCATCTTGTTCACGCAATAAAACACGCGGTGGCTCCTTTAGTGACGAAAATGCGGAAGATGCCATATATACTAGCCTGGTTATAGGAGTAGGTACGTTTCGACACGTCTCTTCTCCACATGCGTATTTATGACACGTAAATCGGCCATAGTAGACTCTAATAGATAGAGGCAGTACTTATTACTGCGTATTAGTACTGCGTGATCTATTAGTTTTTATGTTACCGACCGAGTAAGAGTTTTGGTTATAACGACAATGTCAAAACAGCGTAATGATGCACAGATGGAACGACTAACCAAATAAACAGTGAAATTCGTCCCGATATAAAAAAAATCATGTTCTTTTTGATGAGTGACGCTCGTAAGTTGTTTGCGCATGGTAACTGTAGAAAGTATAGAAGGCAGACAAAATTAGACAAAAAATTGGTTACAAAATAGAACACCTCGATCATATAAATCAAAGTGCATGCATTAGTTTGGGCCGCTAAGACCGATACCAAATAAAAATTGACAGCTAGCTTGTGAAATATGCCTCTGCTTTCACATAAAATTTTTTTTTCTCCATTTCCTCGCCATACGGTTTGCGAAAAAAGGGGCTCGAGCATTTGGTTCACAAGAGCGTAATTTAGTTCTTATCGTAAGGCTTATACTAGATATTGTAGGGCAAACTATTACTGCGATGGACAGCTGGCTTTCAATGCGATGTAGCCGAGCGGTGACCAAGTAGCAATACCACACCAGTAGAAGCAGGCTTCGAAGGCTTTGCTTGCGAAGGACAATATAAAAAAACGGGAATGTCCGCTAGGTTCTGTTTTTGTCATGGTTCTTTTTCAGACTAAATATTTCGTATGTTTTTCGTTAAATCAAGAACAACCGTCGAACAGTGTTGTAACTTTTATAGATGCCTCTTTTATATATAGTGTGTAACATTTCGAAATATGGCACTGTCAGAGTGCATGACACGCACTACCACTTATATCTAACAGCGTCACTCGGCTAAGGCCGATGACTCGAAAGTTCACTTGCATAGTTTTGTGACTACAATGGTTTTAGTCACTGGCCGATACATAGGACCCCTTTATTTCTCCGTCCTTGAAACTACTGTGTGCCTGATAGCTTTGATGGCCAGAAATAACGGATCGTCGAACCACATCGTCAAATTCTACCCTTCGTATACGCGACGGACCATCATCCAATGCAGCCGATCTGACCAATCTGTCCCCAGCGTTCTTTTCTATTGCCGACATTCTCGTGTCTCAGGCTGGACCCTATGCTAAACGATTTATCCCTCAAGGCGTTCAACCTGCAGATCTGTGGCGTCTAGTATCCCTGCTGCTGCTCTTGTTGTTGTTCATGGTTGCGCTAATTGTGGTGCTGGAAAATCCTGCGAAAGTAAGGCGTTTTAGCGGAACGACGTTTGGGGAAGGGACGCTAAACTAAGAAGACGAAACTACTTATTTGCGATTCTCCGCTTGTCCGGTGCCTTCATATCGGGCAAATTTGCCGGGCGATTGGCACAGGATTTGAACAGGAACAGGAGTAGCGATAGAAAGCGGTAACATGCTTTGAATGCTTGCTAATCAGCCTACCGAACGCAACTTGTTTATATAGCGAACCGATCACTGTGCCAATTCCCTTTATGACGCTCCCGCTACGTGTAAAGAAACGGACATCGGACTGGCGTCCGTTGTTGTTGACTCGCTAGCCAGGAGAGCGCTTATGAGAGAACGCCGACGGTGTTAGATATATAGCTTGGTTCGTAGAATCTCCCTATCTGGCACACGAGATAGACATAAAACTGTTCATTTGTGTGAATATCGGCCAGTACACTTCGCTTCTACTGGAGGAAGTCGTCGTCACATTATCACTTTTATTTGGTGCATGAATAGGCGGCAGAGCTATGGATCTTGATTTCGATCTGCCAATGTAGGTTTGTTAATGTTTACGCAAACTCGACTGTACTGGATTATACTTATTAACATATTTTATTTTTCAAAAACACTGTCAAAGTAGCAGAGATAGCCGATTTATGCTTCGTAGAAGCGTATCGCAGATGTCTTTTCGGCTTCCCTATTATCGAGGACCGTTGGTAATGTAGTTTCCAGGACGTTGAATGTGTGTACTTGGCCAAGAATGTCAATTCAAGTCAATTAACGGATATAAACAATTAAGTCCCTCACGGTGTGTTTAGATGCCACTTTTTAGATAATACCGGAATGATCTGTTTATACCTTAATTTCGCAAGACAATTGTTAAAAAAAAACTCATCGTACTTGCATTTTAAAAGGTCGCCTCGAAATCTTCCATAATGAACAAGTGACGAATCTACAACTATATAAGTATTATTAATTTTCAAATTGAGAAACTTATCAGAGTTAAGCGTTCCACAGGTATAATCTCACCGCCAGGGCAACTTTATATTAGAATATATACTCCAGTATATTTGGTAATTTTTTTGTTTCTCGTTCGACTTTAAGTGGGGAACGCTTTTCGATGTTGCTATTGAAAAGTCAAGCGACGTGTAGCCGCGTCAACCTGAGTTATCTCCACGAAGTCGATGTTGACCTACTAATTAGATAGCTCTTCATCTAGGAGTTTTCGAGAAAGATTTCCTTAGGCGCCTACAGAACAGCGTTCGTTGACCTCACGATGGATTTACTCATTCTGTTCTATCACGTATGCAAGCAAACTGTCGTGTAGTTTCGTAGAAAAGATTGTTCCCCATAAGCAAGCCACGAAAGGCAACCGTCGGCGTAAATCATCAATCCTCATATTCACTACAGACCTGTGAAGTGTTCGGTTTATAGTGTTTTTGTCATTTCTTACGGAATCCGCAATTTCGGCTTCCTCGACCAACCTAACAATGTGCAGTGGTGTGCAAAAAAATTTCATACCGCTAATAGGATCAAGACATCATACCTACATACATGTATTGAGAGATCGAACAAAGTGAATCAAAGGGGAATTTAAAAAGTCGACATCGATTCCACACAGATTTTCTTGGCATGAATTAACTGTTGCAAAAACTCAGTTCTTGGCAAGATTATTGAATATTGCCATTATTTAGGACCCGAATAATATTTTGTTATGAACGTAGCTAGCCTACTTTATTAAAAAAGATCAATATAAAAATAATTGCGACTGCTTTTGTTCCCTCGGACGAAACTATCGTTTTGATGTTGTGTTTCTGCTGATGCTATCAATAGGCTGCTGTGCGTTGTACAGCGAAACCCTATGGTTTCGCTGTACAACGCGCACCTAATATTGAACCAAAGTACGGGCCTTGATTCCAATTTTTTCAATGTACACGTAAGAATGCCATTGTATAACTAGCGGCATTAACCTTTGCGAGAAGTTCTTGCTGTCTATAAGCATCTGGATTATTTGGATTTTGCAGACTTTCTTCAAGGTGGCAGAAAACATTATTCAGATTACATCATTCAACTTCGCTTGCATGTTTACTAGACATTTGTGCCATAATTACGGTCCTAGTTTACGCTCGTACCGTACTTGTAACAATTTTAATAATGACCTTGTATTTGATTCTGATTCTAGAACACACGTTTCGGCACTTGTCGACAATGGCCTATAAGCTAATTGTGTCCTAGCCGTGATAATCATCTCAACTGAGGTGCTGAGCAGCACGCGTCGGTGGAGAATTTCTGCTGATGCTAATTTAACCTTAGTGAAACGCCAACGATTACTGTGTTAGCGAAACTAAATAAACCGTTGATGTACAACCGTCATTGAACACAATTATACAGTTGTCTTACGAATAAGAGCTACTTAGCCAGTTACAACTAATACAGGCACGGTATCAGGTACGGTAAAGAAGGCAATCAATTGGGCAACACAAGTCTCAGCATTGAAGCGTGACCTCTAATTTTACACGCACTGTTGTGGTCCTGCCTGGAAGAGGTCCATACGCACATAAAATTTTGTCCACCAAGCGTTCCAACGATTTCCACGTGCTAAATGGCGGAGTAAAATACGTTGATGAGCGTAAAATTATCAAATACTCTACCTAAAATGACGTTAGCATATCGTGCGGAAAATATAAGCAATACAGTGCGTTTGTATTACTCCTTTAGCATACAAATGAATTCCTTATTTGAATTGTCTGTTGGATCATCTCTCCTAGTTGAATAAACGACGACGATAGCATACGTCACTTCGGATTTGCTAAACCCTCTTCCCACATCGATACGAGTGAAGTGACAAAGGAACGGGCTATTTATTCCCGTAACCCCAATACTAGCCCTGTTTGCCATTAAACTAACTCTCAAATACAAGCACTGAGATCAATTTCCCATCGCAGAAAAACCATTTTGCCCCACGTTTACTGGTCATTGTCCGCGTAACGTGTGGTAGTCGACCGACTTTGAACACAATTTTGCTCCGGCTCAGTTAAGCAGTTTGCCCTTCCTCCTTACTAACCGGCCTACTTTTCCCTGTCGTGGGATCGGTTGAGCGTCTACCCTGGTCGATTTGCAAATGCTTAGCTTCCGCCTTTTAAACCCTTTAGGTAAAACTCTTAGAGAGTCAGGCTAGTAGACGTACAGTAAACTGTAGAAAACGATGTCGCAGGTACTACAACGAGCCGCTTTACCATCGGGGACACAATGGCGTATACGCATCTGATATAACGAAGTGTCTGTTACAAATAGCAGAAGAAGGCACTGGGCGGAGCAAAAGCGTATTGAAGTTGCGGAAATACGATAGCCGTAAATAGAGGAGCAATTAGAAAAGAGGCAAAAACAACAAATGCTGTTCGAGTTTGTCATTATGACCGTCTGCTATTGAGTACAGGAAATCCGAATGAGGTGCTAGATGTTATAATTTATAGCGTTAGAACTGTAAGACACTATACGTGCTAAACGTATAGCTCCGCATATTGCTCTCGTTGTCTTGGCCCCGTTGACTGCATGAGGCGCACCACGAGCGACTAGATTACGTCGTTTTAGCGTTGATGTTTAGCCATCAAAAGGGGTTCATGTCCCCTGCTGGACGGAACAGTTCAAAACAGTGTACGTATTCGGTCTGCGAAGAACTTCGAATGGCAAATTATTGAGTGTTATATTTGCAATAAAAGTGAATCGATATATAGCTAGTCTAAAGATCTGTCGCGGATTTTTCTTTAAGGGAGCTTTTGGGCATCATATACTATCCGTCACTATTAACTATATGATATACACTTCTCTGCGCAGTAGCATGTTGTTAAAACGGTTGTTGAAAAGCAGCAGGCATGATCCTAACAGGGCTTTTATGTTCTGAGCTCTTTAACGATACACGAGAGCATCGCTATAGAGGATCTAAGTTGCATGTCTTGCTTCTTACTTTTGCTCGCCATGGATACAATGTCCATCCGCTGTCATCATTTCTGTTCAAAAGTGTATGGTTTTATATTATAATAAAAAATCGCTCATGTAGTCATGTTGGTGAAGCATTAAGTGTTAAAGTTACGCCGGAACTTGAGTTGGATTGTCATATAAATCAGATAATTAGATCAGCAGCATACATCATTGGCATTACGTTTAGACGCGTTGTTATTAATTCAAAATGCTAAAATTTACATTAATTCCTACAAAAGTCTCGCGGGTCTTAAGTTTGAACGAATGCCAACTCGCCTTCAGACATAGCGTAGACCGAACTGCGCTATTTCTTTAGCCTAAATTTAAATTGCGCTAAATTAAAAAGGCAGACCGTAACTCCTATAGGGAATTTCGATCTAGCATATCTCACAGTCTGTTAGTATTACTAAAAACGCATTTCCAAGCCAAGAGACGGTATTAGAAGGAAAGGCTTGTCCGTAAGCTTTACTATGTGGCAGATAAAGCAACATTCTTGTACAAGAATCTACTACTGCTAATGTAACCAATTTATGAATTATGCACTTCGTTAATATTTTTCCCCGTAGTGCAACATTGGCAACTTTATAAACTAATAAACATTATACCCTGATACCTGTTCCTACATGTTCAATGCCTATATATAACTGTTTTTTTCTTGCCTACCATAGGTAATGGTGTATTTGCTGGAATTTACAATGATTATCGTGCTGGTACTACTTGTGCCACGGATTTTGCTCCGTATATACCATCCCTCAATGTGAACCACGTTGACATTGATTTATACTGCTATCTACCTGGCTCACCTTCGAATGCTTCTTTAAAGATACTAGTATCTTTAACGACACCAAACACAATAACAACTATTATTTATAATCGAATGTATGTCCTTTGATTACCTAAAGGCATGCGACCCGTTTCAAACGAATCTAAATACTACATAAGTCCTTCCATTACGGTCTACCGAAACGAGTTACTTAACGACCAGCTGTCTAAACTACAACACAATCTTTTAGTGGTACGTCCAAAGAGCCCACGAAGTGGGCGTATAATAACCTACATTGTTGTTCTAAACAAACATAATCCCATCCCAATTTTTCCGCGTAATGCTTACGGTGTGCGTATGTATTCCACTAGGTATTTACTGCCTCTTCCTTTGAACCATGAAACTAGTGAATCAACGATAGATCCTACCAGGACCGGAGTCGTGGCAGCGCCAGAAAGTCAAGTGGGACGTGCGCGCTTTGGGCGCTCACATCCAATTCCGATTACGTCCCCTGTCTTGTGCATCCGGCGGGAGCACGTGCTCTTTTTTTTGGACGATAGAGGAGAGAGAAGAATCGGCTAGACCAAACGCTCAGGCAATCTCTTTTTTTGCGCTTTTCGTTTATTTTATATCCACGACATCTGCGTTTCTGAATGGCCATGAAATGTTTTAGGAAACGTACGCTCGAACGTGATTTGAATAGGCGGCCCTAACAACTGCATTTGGACAAGCATCGACCAGCAATTTTCAGATATTGTTTGTTCATAAGTGATGATATTGAATCGAGTACACGCGGCAGATTTACGGTACACGCGAGCGTCTTTTCGAAAGCTGTGCGATGCTATTGGGCTATACGTAGCCGCACTTGCATAAACATTCTCTATAGAACACGTTTTTCTAGTGCTTTCCAGAGGCTGGAATACCAGCAGATCAATGATGAATGCAGCAGGGATGTGTGTGAGTATATATGATTTACATTCTAATCGTTATTGACCGATGATCGAACTGGTAATCGATAATACTGAACAGTTCTCAGTATTACATGGAAATGCCGCCTTACCTTACATTGCACCTCCACTATGTAAACAAGTCGAAGCGTCGAAAACGTTTAGGAATATGAAAAAAAAAAAAAATACGCATTTTGTCTTTACAGACCCCGAAGCCAGTCGCAACTGTGTACTAGAAGGCCTTCACGAACTAGGATAACAAGTTTACGTTATCAGAAACAGTAATCCGGTTGACTTTCCGTATATCCTGATGAACGGAAAATAGCGTTTCCCGATAAGGGGTATTCCCAGATAGAGGTGCAAATTTATAGCACAAGATCCTTGTTTGTTCAGCTACGGCTGGGTTGAGATAGCTAAATCGATTTATTCTGCAAAGTTCTCCGAAAGTTTCGGTCTTGGTTCTTCTGAGCCAGACGTCGGAGTTTGTTGGTGAGTGTCCTTGGCTTACGAAAGGCGCATCTGCCGAAACTAGAATTGATAATTGGTTTTCACCGACGTAGTTCTAGAAAAAGTACCTAATAGTTGTGTCTAAATACTACTTTCAGTTCATGTAACAGCGTTAACTATAAGCAAGTCGTTAAGTGTTTTTACATTAAATTAAGCTCATGATATATTGTTTGGTATAGTTTATTCGCGTTAAAGAATCCATTACATAATTGCTTACTCGACGTGATCAGGCTAAACTTTAACTACCGATGAACTTTTGTCAAGGAAGCTCGAGTTTAGGTTCTAGGATACGTATTCCGTAATTTCTAAATTTCGAACTGGCGCTCAAGTTAACTTTCCTGGAATTGGGCATCAAGAAAGGATGGGTAAACGGTGAGATGTTAAAATGTTCGTGACTTATTATCTACGCAGTTTTAAAAAATGAATACCTCAAATAGAATTGTACTTTTGCTCTATTATGAACTTCATGAAAAATGTAGAACGAGGTGTCCTAGGGTTCACTATATGTTTGTTCCAACCACATCTTAAATATCTATAGCAAATTCTTGGAGTTGAGTTCCACAGCCGGAAAAAATGATGATAATTGTATGTCACAATCCTTGCCTTGGCGTGTCCTGCAAAACACCACATTTAGGGGAAATCTAGGGGACGTTACAAAAAATACGGAATCGAGCTTCCGTGAAATAGATTTTCGATGGCTATCCGTTGCGCGAGCATTAATTGGCGGGAAACACTTCGAGAATTTATGGAACAAAGCAGCCTTATTATTATTATATAAAGATTTTATACTAAAGAAGGCTACGACTTGCGTGTAGCTTGTTTAGAAAATGATCTAGATGCCATTTCATTGGTGGGTTCTTTAGTTTCTTTATGATTAAGATTAATATTCATAAATTTGGGATCTACAGCCTGATGTAGTTGTTTTTACAAAGCTCAAATATATTTTGCCGAATTTATTAACTTTGTATTGTACTTAGATGAAAATATAACAGGAGTCTGATTTTCGCTTATTTGTGGGCTACTTAGAAAATTATCTAGGTAGGTATTGTTTCAGAGGCACCGTGACTGCAAGCGTCTGAGCAACTGTTCTACGACTTTCTATTAAATCTTACAGCCCCTGTTCCGAGCAGGCAGAGTAACGATCAAAGTATTTTGCTTATGCTTACTCGAAAATGATCCCGCGACAGTCTTTCCTAAGTGAGCTGTTGATACAGGCTGCCCCGTAGCGTCACTCCAGTGCACGAACAGGTTAAACCCTCGGTACCATCTTGTGAACTGGAAATGAAAAGATCAATTAGGAGCCTGGCAAACTCAACGTTGTGCCGATGTTTACAATGCCGGCGTTCTTGATAATACTGATGGATATCGTGCTTGGCATCTGGTAGGACATAATTTAGGCCGGCGTCGACAATGCGTTAAAACATTAGACAACTTAATGTATAACTAATGTCAAACACGAATTGCAAGCGCTGATGAGTACGTTTGATCATCTATAAGCCGTGGGATGAAAAATAAACCACAGTAATAATAAAAGTAAATTAGAAGAACATCGATAAAAATAGATTGAGGTCAAATAGCTGCTAATTACAGCGTATCAGAGTAATGTCTGAAGTAATCAGAGTAGTAACATTCCAAAAAAAAACGTATACAATTTGTCTAGGCTGGAAAAAAGGGGAAATATTTTTGTTACATTAGGATATCTATCAGCTCATTGAAATACATAAAAACGATCAATTTTTTTCTAAGCTAATTGCCATACCATCAAGCACAGAAGGATAGCATAATATTATATTTGTAACAACTTCGACGGGTCAGTGCCCAGACAGCGGTAAACACTCTTTCACCTGGCATCCGAAAGTTCAAGCACAAGGGTTTCAAAAGCTGCATATATATATATATATATCCGTGTCACATTTTATTGTTCAAACGCACTTCGAATAGAGAGAAAGTATTGTGAAATGTCGGATCGTTATAAAGTAGTCTGATCCTGGAATATAAAATTGTTGTGTGTTACATGCCTCACTGTATAATCTAACGTATTAACAACATTATAAACAATGCTAGACCACATACTTAGCTACCAGGTAAAGACTGGGAGGATCTCTATGAAGAGATTATAACACATCCGCCGGTTAGCCAGGATCGTGAAAACATTCTTCGCCTGCTTAGCGATCCGCCTGTCGAAGTCTAAATTTCTGTTTTTAATTACAAACAGGGTATAGTTATCGATTTATGTTATTTTACTTCAGTATTCTAATTAGGTTGACAATTACTGCCACTAATTATCGTATGTTAAAATTTAGCTACGTAACCCTACGTTGGCATGATACAATACTAACTTAGGAACAACTCACGATTAGCAGTCAGGACACGCAAGAACAAGTGGGCTCGTCCTTTCGATTGGTTGGCTAGGGTTTAATCGATAGCAACTTCCTCGTATGTACTAGGCGCTTTTCATCATTTCCGTCAGATGTAGGTGTTGCTTTGCAAACGTCTAAAAGATATATTCGATATATCTTTTTGTTCGAGCTACAAATGCCTAAAAAAGGCCTTTAAACGATCCGCGGTTGGGGCTCAGCACGAATTTTAAAAATAACACAAAATAAGACAGTAAGTTCAGACAGAAACACGGAAAGCTACCGTTGTTAATGGAAGAAACGGCATGATACGATTGTGTGAAGTGAGTGACAATGAATGAACAGTTCAGTAAGGGTTACCACTAACATAATTCGATGTCAGCCTTCGATAATCCAACGATATTTTCGCAGCTCTGCATTAAAGTTCCGTATAGCCAGCCAAATACATCTCGAAATCTTTTCACTCTTTGTTGAAAAGAGTGGAAAGATTTCGAAGAGGAAAGGCTGGCCCGTCTTTAAAGGCTTTCCCATGAGCAAGCGTCAATCCGTTAATCTGATGAAAAGACTCACTTGCAAGAGAAATTAGCTTGCTTCCAGATTTTACCGCTTGACTAAGTATTTTGCTCGTATCATAGGAAACATGTTAGGTTTGATCAAGACCGCGATCACGGATAGAACCGGTGGTTACCTTGCAAAAAAATGTAATCTATATACAGAAACACAAAGCACAAGGGACAGCAAGATTACATTCTAAGGATTAAGTCTACCAAGCGCAAAAAGTCCACCACATCACAACGTCTACAATGTTGCTACGTGAATCCTGAAACAATGGCGTGACTCCTTGCTGTTTCGTCACTTCACCCGTGAAGTCGAGGACGATACAGATTAAACCGCGTTTCAACTCGTCTTGCATCGATATATTAATCTGAATAAAAGGAAAACATATAAGGCTATTGTAACTATATTGTCAGCAGATTCGCCTACATCAATGCTATTGAAGTTGTTATGTATTAGCAGCACAGTGGCATAAATATCAATCAGTAATGAACCGATGAGTGGCGCGTTGGCGTCCGTGGCTTGGCCTAAATACATCTGTCAATCCAAAAGAACACTGAAGATAGTTTCGTATGCTATCGAGTAAATTCCTACACGTTAATTTGTGGCAGTTTCGTTGCATGGGTAAGACTGAACTCTTCGTAACTAGGAAAGCAGATAAAATAGGAAAAACAATTTCGGTCCATACTAATCCTGTCAACGATGCGCTTTCAGAATGTAAAACTCCCTCCTGTGGATCACGGATTGGGTCGCTTTCCGGATGCGGGTTATGCTTTTTATATGATTTACACAGTAGTTTAGCGATGTCGCTCGTGAATTACGCGACGTTTATGAAACTTGTAATGCACTAAATTCTTCTCCTGAGTTTAGCAACGTTCCCCTCTAGTAAACCGTTATACAGGACAACGACAAAACGAATGGGATATTTCCCAGGGGAATCAACTTTCTGCCTATTACAAATTTTTCCTCTCGTTAGCGACGGCCGCCCGAATCTGTGCGCGGGTTGTATTGCACCGTCAATAGCCTTTTTGCTATGGTGTATGCTCTACCCACATGATTAGTTAGCACTGACTTGCAGAGCGGCCTTGCGTTTGTACCGTCATGATCGACACGCTGCGCCTATTGGGGCAAGCTCAGTTTAAGGTCGATCTTGGACAGACTTCCGGTGTCATTTGTGACCAGCACACATCTGTAGCTATAATAAATGAGCCTTGCTATACGTTGTAGAATAGAGGGATCGCTAAAATGCCAGCAGAGAAACATTTTGCATGTTTCTTGTTAGAATATATGACATCCGTGCTCACTAATACCCCAGCATCCATTGAGATTTAGAAGCAAGGATATATAGTATTTTTGTATCAGACGACTGACGCATTATGATGGGGTTAATTTCTGATGATAGGAACCCGATAATACGGTATTGCATTATCTCTTGACGTGAAATCGTCTTTAGCGGATGCCACTTTTCCAAATCCTATGAAGCGACGCTTGATCAGATCGAGTTGATTTCAGAATTTATCAAATTACAATCAATATATCGACCTATGCTGTACATTTTAAGTACTGAAATACCTTTTTGCGTACCATAGTCGATTCTAGCACCATACTTCTCATTAAGAGGTGGTGCTTCAGAAGATGCAAGACTCACTTGACCCATCGATTAGCGTAAGTTCAGACGTCGTTTTTTACCCAATTGCGAACGTATTTTTCTTCCTAGTGATGTTTATTCCATTCTTAAAAGACATAGCATAAGCTGCAAGATTTTTTTGGGCAAGAGTCTTTAAGTCGTAGACTTCAGTGTTTGTTCCAAATGTATCAAAAAATTACCGCACAATTCAGGCTGTTCGTTGCGTCTTTTCAGGACGCGGCAGATCCTGTGTATCAATAAAAGTTTATATTGGTGAAAAGATAAGAGACTCTTTATCAGATCCCCATTTATACGCTGCTCTTCTCATTTAGTCCGGACCATCTCTGCTTTTTGTAGATACATCTTCAAGCATAGGTTGTAAACAGGGGCACCGCCTATGAGTAATAAGTTTTTAAAAGTTTAAGCCTATCAATATACAAGTATGCTTTGAGTGGTGGATTCGCGAAGGGAATTTGTTCTTGCGATAATGCCGCTGGTGTATTTTGTTGCACCTCAATGACGCTGTGACAAACATACTTGAATGTTAAATAGCATCGGTCGTTTGAGATGTAGGGGAACTTATTTTCTAAGTTTAATCAAAACACATTACGGCAAATCAGGTGAAAATCAGGAGATCTAAATAGGCCGTTTATGTCGTGCAGCTACTAGGAGTTGATTAGGGCAGGTTTTCCCTTCTGGCTTTCTCGCAACTCCATTTTCTTCTTTATGTTTACTCCCGAAGCTACTACTTGTGGTAAAGCATTGTTTTAAAGAATAGATATCGGGCGCTCTTAAAATCATGACTCGTAGTTACCATGGGATTGCAGTGTCTAATGGGGAATATGAGTTATGAACTTCAACTGACAGCGTTTCTTCGGGTTGCATCCACGGACCCAGTTTGTTGCGCCGAGTCTATATATCAGAAAACTAATTTTCCGTAGCCACCGGCTCAAACGGCAATAGCAACAATAAGAATAAATCGCGTCGAATCATACTAAGTCTGCTGTGATACGGTTTATATGAGGCTCAGTCATATAGAGCTTTGAGAAGCTGTAGAGTACGCGACTTCACCATCGGCTTTTATATTAATTGTTCGGTAGAGATCATTTGTGTCAAGAGATATGGCCTCATTTTTCAATAGTGAAGTCATCTCTGGAAGCTTGTAGCCTGTAGGCGCTGGTGATCCTGGTCGCTTATTCTTGACTCATCTCACTCTCCCAACTACATTTATTTCCCTGTGCGCTACGGCTGCTATGGCAAAATAAAGCTATATAGACACCCCCTATATGTCTAACGAGCATCAGTTAATCAGCCTTATGGGAGTGCGGATCTCTTTTGCGCAGTGCTTGTGGTGGACTGCAGAGAAATCCTTAAGTGTTCTACTGAAGTCCGCCGCCTTCTACGAAAGATACTCAAAAAGATTTGCTGGCTCCACATTAGTGTCATCAGTACTAGATTAGGAGTGGCACACTGGCGTCGTTGGTGGCTTTTAACAACCCTAGTCGATAGATGGGTCATAGCAAGGTAGTTCTTGAAAGGTTTGGCTTTTCTACGTAAGAAGTCTAGAGGCAACCGTCCAGCCGTAATGGGTATTCGCATGTAGTCGGCACCCTCATTAGGTTCTATTTTAAATTATTGTCTTCTTTTCTAAGCCTGTAATAACTAAATGCCTTCTGATATAGCTTTTTCTTTCTTAGTTAGCGTTTGGTTAAATCAATGATAATTCCATGGTGCATCTTGTCAACAGTTAAGCAGACGCTAACCAAGAAGTTTCCCTGTTTACACAGCCTAGTTTTGTTTACACTGAAGTTGAATTTGGTCCGTGGACGAATCGCAAGTGACTGAAATTGTGTGATAGGAGTGTCTGACGTTGATGTGACAATCTGCCTTGGCCGACCAACTTTCCAGAGACGAAATCAAGTACTCAATTAATGTCTATTGAAGCGCTCGTTCTCAAACTCTTTCTTATTGCTAGTTTAGCATGTAACAGGGTTGTAGCAGTGTTGAACGGCGATACTGCATGTTAATTTCAAGTTAGGTAGCATCTAAAAATATTTAGATCCTATCGCTATAATTACGACGAACCCGCCCGTGCGTGTCAACAATATCCGAACTCCGACACGTAAACTATCCGAGATGAAGTATGTTTTCAATCGAATTAAGGGCCATTTGAACTACACATCCTTTCCCTTAATATAATCATACTGGTTTTGTGGTGTATGTTAGTGGTAGCATTCAAAGTTGTATTACTTGATTTTCATCGGTAAAAACATTTAAGAACATTTGTATCATTGGGATCACCTTGAGTCTATAGGGAACAGAGAGAGAATTGTATCTCTGTGTGATCTATTGCATTTGTACTTTTGAAATATTCTCTACTAGGGCAACTAACTTACTTACTCTTGTTGTCGACGAAAAAAATTTACGTCTCCAATAATATTAGTGCATTTTTTTACCTACGAGTATGTGACCTTAAAATCGCTTGTGTGTTTTTAGGAAATGGTAATAAAAAAACTATTCTGTACCAAGCAGTTATAGTACTGTATTCGATCAGTCGACTCGAGCAGCTAATTCGATGGCCAGTTCAATCACAGAGATGATCCTCTTTTAAGGCGCTTACGTTTAAGGCACTCCATCCACACTCGATTACCTATCTCATAAGTAATCGAGTGTGGACGGAGACATTAGGATTTACATGAACTTTACTTTATTGATGGCGTCGATCTGTCATCATCAGAATGCCAATCTGACATCTGAAGGCTTTGAGTGGAGCAATACTCTTGCAGGCAACGACTGGGCCTGCGCCAATCAGACTCATTTCTGTCGTTGGCAGTCTCTTAGGGTCACGGAAGATCCTTGAGAATCTCGCAGAAACCTGTGGTCGTTGCTTGCGAATAGCAACTATACATACGTAGTTAAAGAATTAATTTGAGACGCGATCAAGCTTAGGCTGCCTTCATTATTTTTTTAATACTATTTTCACTGTACATTTTATCTATTGTTATTTTTTATTTTTTACGGCCATAATCAAAGCGCCAGACCTAATTGCAGTACTTGTTCGAGCATTATTTGTACGGCAAAATAGCTGTAAAAAAAAACTAAGTCAAATTAAATAGTTCATACTCGTAATCGGAGCCCTACTGAGATTTAATTTAATCGCCACCTATCCGTATCAGATCGTCGTCGTACGCGCAGGTCAGTCGCTTCTAATTATTGAAGCCTCTGAAACTACCACCATGAGATGAAAGTATTCATAATACTTTCGTTCATAATAATAAAGTGATCATGTAGCATATAACGTTTAAGAATAGCGACTAAAATAACCGCAGCCCATATCTACCATAATTTAATTAAGTAATGAGACTTAAAGGATGTCTCTTATAATTACTAAGCAGTTGGACTCCTTCCCGCTTCCTCTCAGAGTAGCTCGGATTAAAGTGAACTGGGTACAGCAGCTAGATATGGGCCTATGTCCACACTAATTTAGAAGTTAAGCAAGCAAATGCAACGTATATTGCAAGGCTGTTTTCGACAAACGCACCGGGTCAGGTTTACCCAGTCGGCCTGATGAGATCAGATCAGCTATCCCGATTGGCCAAACATTTACGCTTATCGATACAAAGTAAGTGTTTCTTTCTATAAACAACATATCAAAGGAATGGTCAATACGATATGATTAAAACGGGGATGATGCCGCGCCACAACGATGTCCACGTGTCTATTGCTTAACATAGACCATAAGACAAATTCTACACAGAAATTCTAATAGGACACTGCACTGTACGTAACTACTTAGAATATAATAGACTTATTTTCCGTTGTCGCAAACTAAATTTTTCTAAGTAAAATTGATCCATCGTCTGATAACCCTGTAATTCTAAAGGCCCCAGCGAGCGGCTTGCTTTATGACTGCGTGTTGGATCGATAAGCAGTAAATTATAATTACACGTACCTACCGATTGTCGGAAAGCTAAGGCAAAGTTCGGCTACTAGATGTAAAGACATCATTTAAACATAAGACTCAACCATCAACGTGTTTGCGTGAACACGTTAAAAAAATACAATTCCATAAAAAAGCGTTTTTTCTTATTTGGTTTTTTCAGAGACCTATCGCTGTACGCATTGTACTCAGCAAGAACTGTAGTGCCATTTGGAACGTCATACGATTGTAGGTCTTCAAGCGTTCACTACGTCTTTTTAATTCAGGACTTTTTTTTACTAAAGAAATAAAAGCATATCCCACACTGAGGGGCATGGACTAGCTTTATTGGAAACATATCAAACTACTTTCGCCTATACGATTTGTACTAGCGTCAGCTATTCGACGCAGTGTCAGACGTAACACTCGGAAACTAAGTCCGCTCATCGTCTTCGTTGACTGGATCCCAGTGCTTGGGTTCCTTCGCTCTCATTTTAGCCATTCAGCGGGACTCATTATACATCACGGCTGTTTAGTGCATGATGTAGCAGAGAGTCTTGTTCGATTCAGGGCACCGTGGACGTTACCCGACAGATCACTCGCAAATGGTCGTTTCCTAACTAATTTTATATATACATTTTTTGAAGTAAACACAGATCCCAGAGGTCTCTCTTCTCACATTTGTAACACCGTTTAGAATAATACGGACAAACCTTGTACTGTTACGCGCGTTTAGAATTATAACCTTGAAAATTTAGGATTAGGCTTAACGAAATGTTTTTGAAGTTTTAATTGATTGTAAAAGATCGTTTCGCTCGATCTAGATTGCTTCACTTGTATCTGTTATTACGTTCTGCTATTTACGACAAATGAGAACGATCAGTTACTAAGCTAACCGATAACTCTTAAGGCAATTATTTGGAAATGTTCGTTGCTGCTCAAGACATGAGATGAAAGCTTTGCGCTAAGATTTTTCCGCTGAGAGCTACTTGCCGAAATCAATCTTGGTCGGGAACAGGCTGAAAAGGGCTCGAACTTCGAAAGACCTAAGCATTCTCAATACTGACTTTCTACCACTAGAGACTACGACAAAATAAAATAGAAGAGGTTTGATAGAGATACGGCGAACACCAAAACAAACGAACAAATAGACATCAACACTGCAAAGAGAGAACGCGTAGACACCTGCCATTCTGCCGCGAGCAGAGCCGAAGTCAAATAATGATTTACGAAGCCGCTGTATGTTTTCGGCCTCGTTTATCTTAAATGTCTAAAATTACGCCTTCACATTTAAACATATTGGATAAATATGGGGAAATAAATATCGTAGAATCCAGTATTGAATGAGTTTCGATCGGTGCATAGCATTTTTTACGGCCGGTAAACACAAAGCCATTGGTGGCGAATTAAAATCTAACTATGAGCCATTTGGAAAGACCCTTACCGTCATCAACTTAGGTGTTTGACTGAGCCAGAGTACCATCCGCAAGCGGAACTACCTTATGATGCAGGACATCATTGTCGAAAGGTTAATTAAAAACTAAAGAAGTGATTGTATCTTATTTGTAAAAGATTAAGAAGTTATACAAGGGGCAAGCTGACTGTTTCTAAAATTAGGCCGCCAATCTTTTAAGAGTTTTTGCTTCTTGTTACATTTTTGATAGTTTAGATTGTTGAATTGATACAGATTCCATAAAACAATTACACTGCACTTCGATCAGCTCTTGAGCCTCTCATCGATATGGTATTAAATGCCCAGCTGAGCCTTTTATCAACCTGTCACATATTGCGGTGGTCCATATTTCTGGCAGAATCGAAACGGATTTGCGGCTCTTGAGGTTCCATATTTTAGACGGGCTTGCGATACAGAACCAAGCCATCGAAAACTAGAAACAGTACGCCACGAATCAGTATTCTTCGAAGGAATTGTCCTAACAATGTCCTTCTAGGTAACCATGCCCTTGCCACGTAACTATAAAAAAATAACTCAGTAAAAGATCCCTAAATGCAAGACAAGCATGGATGACAGTTTTTACGGGCATAAAAGCCACATTCTACGTACGCTTCGGCAGGTTTAGAAAAGAAAAGATTGAACAACGATAAAGCGAAACAATTTTAAAGGCGAGTCATTTGTCTGGATTTAATAGAAAAATCACTAAGCTTTAGGAAAAATTAGGCCATCCTTGTTGCTGCGAACTCAGATGATTTGTATTGTACAATATCGAGCTGCTAACTGTAAATATTTTTCATGTTGGTGTTCAGTCCATGAAACGTTCTTACCTATTACGTTCAGATTCTTGGCTATAAAACACCTATAGTAAAGCTACAATCCGATAGTTAGAACAGAACCTGAATTGTCGAAGTGCAAAAGTCGCTGGCAAGCTAGAGAGAGAGAGAGAGAGAGAGAGTTAGTTTCAACTCTTAGGACCCGATAAGGGTTCTGTATCATTACAGCATATAATTTTCGCCTCCTTTGAGGACATTAAAGCTGAATTCATCAGGAGCTCGGCTCTCACCTCATTGAATTGCGTTACTACACCACAACCTGACTAGCGTTATGCTATCATGTCGACGGTGCGTAAAATCGATGCGTGCTCTTCTAAACGTTGCTACGAACGGCTAGTTACGACTGTTTCTATTCAGACTGTTTCTTAAATCTGTTATTCGCTGAAGCTTCCACCTGTTCGAATCTGATTGATTGTCTTACGAAGATTAGTCTTACTAGAGGACTTTTTTTCGTTGAAGACGTAGACGTAAGCGTTGTCAGGTGAAACGAAGTGCTATGAGGACGTTTCGTCAAAGGATGCACTACGAGTAAACTTCTATACGTATGATTGTTGCTAAGTAAGAGGGCTGCTTCAACGCAAGTAGGAGGCCATCATCATTTTTAATTGTAATTAACTTTATTCATGTTAAGTTTCGTGTTAAGTGCAATCAGTTAATTCAGGTCTCTTTAATAGGTAATTATCATTAGTAAGCACAAGTAATTATATTAGAATTTATTCTAAAAACAGTTCGTAAATTGTGAAATACTTTACTAAGTTAGCTTTGAGTACTAAACGTTGTTATCGAATCAAAACGTCACAGGGTACGAGCTGAAGATACTCTACGCGTTCGAAAGCAAAGAATACCTATCACAGGAGATTTCGAGTCTTTTAAAAACATTCTTAACCGAAAAAAGCGTTCTGTGTAACCTCCAATTTACGATACTGAGATACAATGAACAATTGTTGCTTCTAGTTATATTAAAAATTAATATTGTTCACTTTACGTTTTGAACGTAAGTTCAAAACAAATTGCTTCACATGACTGGTTTTCAACACAGAGGAAAATGCGGCTAGACCAGGACTTGAATTTAAACCAATATCTGTCCTAAATTTTGTACGCGCACACAACAATCACTTGTTTTAAAATTAAAGAATGATTACTTTCATATGATTGGAACAATGAGCGGCTACTTATCCCACAGATAATGATCTTGACTATAATGAGGGGCAGTAGCAATAATCGCATTGGCTGGTCGCTTCGTGTCGCTATAAACCTATTAGTAGGTCAATATTTACCAAAAAGAGGAGAAGGGGAGGACTTAGGAGCGGAGTTAGATCAACTTTCTGTATGTTGGGAGATCGTTCAAGCTTTGTCGGACGATGAAGGACTTCCATGGTAAGCAGTATTATGTGACACTTGCCGAGTCGTGACGTCGGCATTACGTCCAGTTGATGGCTACTGAGTGAGTTGACGTAGGCCAACCCGCAAAAAATTCCTTGGTCCTAGTTAGATTTAGGGTACCATTGCTATCAGTACGATGATTGCCTGCGTTTGTCCGTAGGGAGAGCACTCCAATATGCGGATTGCAATGGTATAGAAAATAATTAATCAAATTAACGAATTAATGATGGCACAAAAATGCACGTACGGGTGCGTTGCCGAATTTTGACGGCACTCGAAGCGTATCGTCTGCTTAACTTTGGTTCGATCGATTAGGATTTGTCGAGCAGAAATTAGCGATATCTGGCTCGAATACGATAAACTCTTGTCTATGACATGCGCTGTTAAATTTACGATAAACTCTTGTCTATGACATGCGCTGTTAAATTATTTGAAATACATTAGAGCTAGCAACGTTATTGTACACAGGATAGCCATGGATCAGGTAAGCGCATTAGGATTAGGAGTACGTCATAAAGAATGCAGATCCGACAATAACTACGGACGGATATATTCGTTGATTTCAGTTTGCGTGTTTCCAACGATTGTGAGTGCATCCCTACTGTATTTGTGTACTTGCCAGCTCAAATGTATCCTATATTATGCTTCAAGCCTCTCTGGGGGGCGGTCAAACCCTCGCGGAAAAGGCTGGTGAAAATTTCAAACGACGTGGCGCACAAGACAGCATTTTGTACAGTGGATTTAGCATACTATAGGATTTATCTTACCGATCGCAAGTCCTCATTGAAAATTGTGTGCTCTTTCTTTTTTAGCTTAAGACTATCCAAGTTACAATAACATTCGCCCGGCTGTTATATCGGATTACAAACAACTATGTTTGTCAGTGTTGCAACAGAGAGAAAATTAACTTAGCTATCCGTCTGAATTTTAACCAATGGCTGACGAAAGCCGATTGAAGTGGGCGCTTCGGCGCTACTCCGTTCTGTCGCTGAGTCTATGTAACTATTAATTAGTCAATTAGATATGTATGCAAGTAGGATTGTGACCGCTTGATCTAAGATTCCCGCGAGGCCAAGGAGTGAAGGTTGGACGAAACAAGTTGAGTGTGCAAACTGGGACATAAAAATAACGCGTAACAAGGGACGACTGAGGCGCATACAAACGAATTCACTTTGTTTTGGTATTCTGTCGTTAAACAAATTAACATAGACAAAGTTCTCATGAGATGTTTTTACCATATCTATCTGTATATATATATATATATATATATATATAGTATACGACAAGTATGATTAGATATAGAAACAATATATATAAATATACTTTCCTTCTCTAAATTTCCTCCTCTTAAGCCATCTCTCGCTATTACAATTTTTAAATTGTGCATTGACTATCTGTTTAGTATTTGAATATCACTGTAGAAATAAATCCATCTATTAGCATTCTTATCTGGTCAGCCAGCGCTCGAAATTAGCTGTTCACAATGGCAGTATTTTCTCTACTTAAGCTGAAACATACTTTAACAAAGGGGAAACATTGGCTGCTAACTGTTTTGGTGACTTCTTGGAGGGGTAAAGGCAAATTACGGCTGTGTGCCATCGTTAACAGGCTCAGTTGTCAAGAATAGTAAACAACTGAACGTATGGTGTTCGGGGAGGCTTTCGGCACCAACAAACAGAACGACGTTCGTTCTTTGTTGTAGAAATGCTACCGTCAAGGCGAGCTATCCTAGGGCGCTAAAACGTACCACGTCGTCAAGTTTGCAAGCCATTTGGCCTGCCGTTATTGGCGTAGGTAAATTACAATCTGATAGTATGCGGTTGAGTAAAGCAGCCGACAGTGGGGTGAGGAAGCAGACAAGCTAAAAAATAAATGAAGCAGGGAGAAAACGAAAATAAAGAACAGGAGAAATTAGGTTAGAACGTGGCAAAAACGTCTATTCTTGTGTAGATTTACTGTTACACTAGTACGCTTTAGTCAGGGGTAGGCCCTAAATCTTGGATAAGCCGTCGTGCTTGCAAAGTACCTCAGTTTCTATTTCACCACAACATTAACGCCAGTGCTACCATCATTGGGTGTCGCTAACAAGGCACACAACATATAAAGCAAATTTAGATAAGACGAATACATAAAAGCACGCCAACGGATCTTTTCGCTTCAGGCTCCCTGAGTGTTGTCTCGTTGCTGTACTGTTCTCTATTATCTGCTAAAGCTGCGATAGATTCCACATTTTATTTTTCGGTTGGCCAGTGTATGAGCACGCGTGCTCATCTACCTGTGCGCAGGCTTTATCGGGACTATACTATGCCCTATATATGGTACCATAAATGCCCCTATCGCCCGTTGTTCAAAATTGATAAAAATGTACTTGCAAGGATTTACACCCGGTGAAGAAAAAACGTGTTAAGCAAGTGCGATATTTGCCACCTGTCTTTCTACTACTGTCTACTACCGTGTGAAAAAAAGCAGGCTTTGACAAGTCTTTCACGGATTCAAGGGCCTATTCGGGAACCTATCTCAACGCTCAATCAACGAGAATACCTTCCGTCGAGCAAAAAGCTGTGTACATGGTATTACTTTAGGGTTATCGTAGTCGATGCCATGGAAATTCTAATCGAATAACGGCATTCGCCGAACACTTCGCTGATGGGGATTCGCTGATATTACCATATCTTTCTTTTTATGGGGGCTGTCGTACGTCTGACGCCGGTAGGCAAAACTGCTTCAGAAATCCTGCAGGACAAAACAAGCTACATCAGCCAATTTTAAAACCATCGTTTTCTTCTTAACCGCGCCCAGCAGCTTTCAGGCACTCCTGATTTCATTGTTTGCTTTAGGGAATGCAATAAAAAATCGAAGGCAACTGGTATCGGCGCAAAGTAACTTTGCAAATCCTTTGCAGACTTGTTCCTCCTATCCTGCGCATTCATCAGTGATTTTTCCACAGATCGGACGCCGAAAGTCGCATAAAAAGTAAAGGAATTGAGAGGAACTCGTACCAATCTGGGATAGTTCAGGAGAAATAAACGAGCGCCGACAAAAGGAAGTGAAAGATCGCTGATACTAGAAATACACAATGAGAACCGTCATATATAATCAACTGAAACGGAAATCGTAAATTGATGAAATTGTCAATAGGGAAAAATTTTACAAAGATCGTATTAAACATCATATTGAAGTAAATATACGCCTGATTCCCTGTTACAAGCATTTTGCTAATATGTCTTAATTTAAATAACAAAGTTTTACTTAATCGAATTCCAGTTTGAGCGTCGAACCTACAAATTCACACCCGCTAATGCTATTCTTCTTCATTCTCGGCCTCATCTTTCGTATTCTCATCATCGGTTTACTTACATAGTTAACTGGAAAAGTTTCACTATTGAACAGGCGGAATTCTAGCGTCGACGATAGGGTAAATGAAATGCGGGCTTGGCACCTAAACGCCTTCTTACAGTAGAATCAACCTGATCACCTTAATTGTTAGTTGAACACTTTAGTAATTGTGTCTTTAATGGTTTCATCAGTTGGCTGGATCAAAGAGGCTTTATAGAGAAACCTCTCGTGATCGTTTGATTTAATTCAGATTCTACGCACTTACCTATGCTGTTCCGGTCTATGGTAGACGTTTACTCTAACCTTGAAGCTTTTTGATTTCAGGTTTTTAAATCCTAACAACTGCCCCCAACTGTCACCCTCGTAGACCAAAGCTGACATGACGCGAAGCTATATCATGCTGTACAGATAGTTTTTTGCTGCTGCGCGCTAGTCCCCAAGACTACCCACAGGGGACACTTCATCAGCGTAAAGGGCATAGCCCCACAATTAGATAGCTGCCTTTTAGAGTACAAGATAGTTCATCGAATATTAATTCTGCTAGCAAGAAATATCAGGATCTGTGCAAAGGTATTTTTGAGAGGAATTTGGCTCGGATACATTCTAACAGCGGGCTCAAAATTTTGCAAGCAGCGTCTGGCTAAAGCAAAAATAATCAAAAAGCTACGAGTGACAGAGGAGCAACGGCAAAATACACGGAAATCTTTACTCAGATTTATGGTATAATCAACAAGCTACACGGATGTTCATTAAGACGATAACTGACTTTGAAGTCAACGGAACGAACCATATTTGCATATTGGAAGAAGTTCACAAGAGAACATAACGTATACATTTTCCTTTAGTATACTTTTTCAGTTTTCCTATACTTAAAAAACGTTAACATTGAGAATCCTAATTGACAATATCCTTAACGTTGCTTATGCAATGTACACGTCCCGTTAAACGTCCGTGTCAAACAAGAAAGCTTGGGTTTCTATTAACCGCTCGCGGTTCCTAATAGCCGCCATCAGTGAAACAGTTGCCGATTTAGCTATGAATTGAAAGTTCGTTTACGTATCGTGTGTATGTAACTCGTATTGAGCGAATGATTGGGAATCTGTACAGCCGGCGGAAAGAGCCCATGAACACTAAATCGTCTATATATAGTAACAAATTAAAAAATAGTAACAATAATGTATAACAAGGTTTACTTTAACTATGATTATTTTTATCTATCGTACAGGCTTTGTCTAAATTGCTACGCCACAAGCACGTAATTGGGGGCACCTATAAAACGAAATTACGGACGGCCCTAGGGGGTTTACTATAGCACTTCTATTTCTCAAATTTTTAATGCAGTCTAAACAGGCCTCCAGTCTGAGATGGTAAATAAAAGAAAAGCCCAGTTATAAGTACATTTGCCCATAGCGGAAAGAAACGCTGATACCTATTTTGTAGTCAAATCGGACCTCTACCAATCATTCGAGTTAAGTGACCAACCGTAACAATTTGCGAAACGTCACGCAACAACCTATCTCGTACTTTAGACCGAGGGTAGATGTAATTACGTTCGGTAATATGTATAGATGTTGCGCTATTACAATATTCAAGGTTAAAAGCAATTTTTATTAATCATACGTGTGTGGGTTACCTCAAATGGAGGTTTTATTTTCATTGTTTAAGGAAACCGAAAAAATACATTAGGAATGGAAATTTTTTTAGCCAAAAACATTATATATAGGCCAATATGTGTAAAATCTATGTATATAAATGTAAATAAATATGTATAAATAAATATATAAAAACATAATCATAAGTAAAAATACCAAAAACTAATTGAGTAATCCGGTGCGTGTTAGAAGGAGTACTCTGAGTAAAGGAATAAAAAGTTCGATTGAAACGATAACAGCTTAAGATATTATTACATCTGTAATTAAAAACAACCGATAAAAAAAATTCTATCACATTAGCTCCTGTGAGTAATCTGCCCGTCTGCCTCGAGCAAAATGTGTCCTGCAAATATATATGAACAGGCACTTAGATATCCATAAAGCAGCTACTATTGGAAGCGTTTGCTTATTACGAGCTGGAAACGACTATCCGTGTAAACGATGCAGAGTAAGGCCCATGGATGAGCTGGTAGGGTTCAGCTGGGAGGACGAATTTTCCAATAAAAGTAATTATTTAAAATAAGTTGTGCTTCTTCAACTGACCTTCAGCCAGGTCCTTCATCATAGTTTTTTGGAAATGTTCGAACGGCAAGCGCCAGTGTCCGTTGCCAATGGTTTGTACAGATCAATTGGCAAGCTACAATATAGATTAAATTAAACCTAAATATTAGTTTCCACCAGGTATAGCCTAATGGGCCTGTTTAGTTGTTATTTCTCTTTAGCAAAGCTTAGCGACATCTGGTACAATTATTATCAGAATTATCGTTAGCGCTAAACTTAACGGATACATTATTTCTTTCTGACCCGCTACTCGAGTCAAAAAAACAAGGTTTATAGCCAGGATCTCTACAACTACCTAAGTAGAACTCGCTGGTAAACCCTATCCTATTGTCAAAGTGGTTGGCATAGCATTGTTCAAACGTATACACAGGCATACAAGCACCGAATTTCGTCGTAAATGAAAAATTAATTAGTAAAATGATAAATTTGATAGAAAAATGATGGCGGGCTTTGATAGCGTCTGCTCTCTCCAGCCTCTATAGTCCTACATACTACGTTAAAATTATCTATCCTAACATTGATATGCCTTTTTGACCATACAGGCTATTTCCCATTATCATTACTAATTTGTTAATATTACAAAAATAATCATATGTACATTAAATATGAGAAAATATTATGGATACCGTAGTTCAGCATGACTTTCAACAGTGTCTTCTTAGTTATCACACAAACCATTGCGGCCCCATATATATGGGTTAAAAAGATTAAAAATCTTTTTAACCCATTTATAAGCAGCACACTTGGCAATTTTACCAATTGCACCATCTCTCTGTGGCCGTGGATAGACGACCGCTTAAAGTCCGTAAATTCTAAATACACGCACTGACGTTGGCCGGCGAAAAGATACATCTAAAAGGTTCGAGTATCTGTAATATGATGTAATTATTAGCTAAACCTAGCCAAGTAACAGAGGCCGCGATATTGATAGGTATGAGGTCATTGAAGACACATTCAAATACTCCACATACGCAACGTTCCGATAGAGTTAAATTTTGAGCTCATAACAGAGGTAAGTCCTAAAAAATGCAAGACTTGAAACAGCAAAAAGGAACATGAACGACCCGACGGAAAATCACTATCTTCGTCTACAAAACCGCCCTTAAAACCAAAGACCCAAATACATCAAAAATGCCTTACAAGTCATTCTGACGAATTTTATAGCTTTTTAGTCTAAACCGCATTGGGATTGTCCCAGTGTTTAGGGGAGCCGGTGAGACTCTTTTCCGCGTTATGAAAACTGGCAATGGCGCAGCTGGTTCTATTTGCGCAAAAAAAAAGGAACTGTCCTTAGTTTGGTAGTTGGCTTGCTTCTGGCTGGAATTGGCTGATCTTCGCTCATATTGCAACTACCAGGCACTGTCGTTTGCCATGACAAGTCGATTGTTTTGATCCCCAAAGGATTGACCTTCATCTGGTACCAGAAGTAGCAGATAAAGTCATGCCTGGCACAATAGGAGCCGTTTGCCCCAATCATACAATCGATATATCCAAACAGGCCCTAGAAAATCAGTTTGTAAATATGTCCTCGTCTAAATAAACGGATCGTATGAGATTGTGACGTCTCGGTGTAGACGTACGGGCGTAATAGAGAGAAGTTTTATACTCGCATACGGTTTAGCCATTGTGTAGACAGGCAACTATAATTGAAATATGCTGGGCTTAACCCCCTTCCATCTTCATTCTAATTAGAACCCGATCTCGAATTTTGCGCGCTATCACTAGGCCGTACGTTTAGACATGACGCCAAGATGTTGTATGCGATTTTCGAAAGGGCTCCTATTTGTCAAACAGCAAGCACAGGTGTCGTTTGTTATAGACATCTGACATTGCCAATTAAATTTTCCAAACGTTTACAATAAATTAGAATTTCGAAACAATCCACCGCTTGTTGGCATTCTAAAGAAAATTCAATTTCAGCCCGTTCTGTAGACCTCAGATGCCTGCGTTCGCTTGTTTGTGTCGGCGCTTCTTTTTCGTTGAATATATACATTTAAGAAATGTATATTGCCAAAATATATAAAGTATATATATATAAATACTTTATAAAGTATATAAAGTTGTTGTTTTTTGCATATGACGTTCGCCAGATATTGTTGACCTTGGCACACACGAACCAAATCTTTCATAATGATACTATTGGTTTTTTTCTTATGAAATCTCGATTTTTTTTTTCTATAATAATGTAGCTTCTGCCAGAGCAGTTCAAGTCTAACTTTTGCAAAACAATGCACAATTGCAGCCTCGCTTCTTGTGATTCGCTTCGTATCCAATAAACATTGATTTGGCCCTGTTACATGAGCATGTAGTACTAAAAAGGACAAAACTCAGGTACCATTCGGCCTTGTGACGCTATTTCGTCGATGATGACAAATACACTTTACGCAACAACCCTGTCTTTGTCTAACGAAAAACAAAATTCTTCACCTATTTAACATGGATCGGTGCCGCGCCGAAAGAGCATTATTCGAAATTGCATCGTTAAGTGAAGCGTCGCCAAATACCAGGCTGCTACTGAGAGTAATGATGGCCAGAACTATCGTGGTAATATTGAACACATAGAGAATAGAAAATGAAGGGGCCATATACGCTGAGCAGATCAGCTTTTTTGTACTGTTTCCGCTAATGTTTAGGCATCCGGCAGCGCAAGCCCGACTATCAGCCGAAAAACCGACATTGGAGGGCCGACAGCGCCAACGAGAACGCCCTTCTACAAGGAACTCGATCTTTGTTACGACCTGGCTACAATTCAGTATTATTTAAGCCGAACTGTTGCCACTGCTAACATGAACGCACAATGTTCACAGGCGGAAAATAAATGATTATGCACACAGTGTGTATGTGCGTCTCCATTTAAAAACCCACTAAAAATCAACATCGCTGGAGGCAGCCCATTTGGTTTGTTCTACTACAGAAATTTTGCCCACTGATAACTGAGCGGTGCGAACACTTTAAAGCTCCATGCTCTAACTTATTTTAGAAATATGGATTGAATGCAAGACTTTTTTTAATTTTTTGAACTAAGGCATTATGTCAGGTGTACAGTTCAAGTATAAACTTTAGTGTGCTTATTGCGAAAATCGTCACCCAACACCAGTAAGATTTTCGTCTTAAGTTATGATTAGGAATAACTGCCACAGCAGTACAAGCAAGGACAAGTTATTGATCTGATGCTGCTATTGACTCGGAAGGTTGCAATAAATAACCTGTATTATGATATTCCATTTGATATTATCAGCAGCCTGTCATTTGTGCGCTTTACATAACACAGTATGATATAATTATGCTTAATTATATCATACTGTGTTACTAACTAACTATTCTAGTCTAAGAACTACGACATGCGGAAACTGCTCCTTGTCTGCATCCTGTCGGTAGGCCGTTTTTTGAATTTTTTTCACGCGCACTTACCCTTATTGGCCTTGCCCTAATTAGTCTTTTTTTGGATTCATTATAGAGTCTTCCTTGTTGTTGTACGCCTTTCACTTTGAGGGATCGATCTCCATTTGTTCGACTGCCAGATATTAATCAACGGCGTAATATTACTCCCATACGAGGTACCGTCGGGCTGTTGCTAGTGCTGAAGCTCTTTTTGCTGGCCGTGCATTTATTATTAGTGCCTATGCCAGCTAGAAAAATAAGTGGTTCTGATTTCACTCTGTTTACCATTGCGTAATGGAAGACGTGTCATGTAATTGAGTTAAGTGCAACTCTTGCCCCTTCCTACACCATCGCAGAGCGCCCAAATGCCGCCTCGACTATTTTCACAGCATAAAGCACACAGAACAAAAGCGGCGTCAACACCGATACGTGCACAATGCTGTACACTACATCTTACTGCAGCCTCAACGGGGGCAACAACGGTAGTTTCAGCAGATTGAAGCCTATGAAGGTATGCGAGCGCGAAAACTTTCAATAGACTTCTTTTCTAGCCCTATTCTTCTAAAACCCTGCTGGCAAGCTCAGCTTAACTGAAAGTAGTCGCTGCTACCAAAAACGCGCGAGGTGATACGTGAATAAAAAAGTACGGCCGATTCACAGAGTGAGCTGGCCGACGGCGGTGGACGTAAATCGCTTTTTTGTGAATCGCTGTGGTTGAGGCTATTACGAGAAGGGACGGAGAGATCGAGAAGCTTACTTCGTTCGTCTATGTAAGTCATTGTTTGCCTCCCTCGATCGTTCGGCCGTTCGCTCGGTCGCTCCTTATTACCGTGGAACTCTTCAACATGGCATTGGCGAGCGTCAGTTTAAATTCGAGGCTTTCTAGAATTAGTCGTGGAATTTGCGCTTTTTTCCTAGATAACTGAGGCGACAATCAGTCTTCAGAGAGACCATCACCAATAGCAACGGGAAGAACAACGCGTACGACGACGTTCGAATCAGGCACGTCAAGTCACGCAGGTTACATACACAAGTTTTTCACATTAAGACACATTAGACGCAACATACTGCAGCAATATAAAAAGGGTGTTTAAAAAAAGAGGAAAAACAACCTTACGTAAATTAAAACTTAAAATAACTTAAACGTATGTTGAAAGTGGCGTGAATATGTCAGCTGATTACTGCTAATTAATAGATAGTTTTCTGCGTGCAGTAAATTATATTGTATAGTCTTTCTTAATTTTGTCCACGCAGAACGGGCATTATCGATGATGCATGATAATGTGTGTGAGTGTAGATATTGAGTAACATATTGCCCATATTTAGGTATTACGTAAAGCCATAAAATGGTCTAGGTGATACCAAAGAAAGCTACAAAAAAACAATTCGTTGTACTATCACAGCAAAAAAAAATGTTCCTGGCTAAGAGCAAAATGGATACTGCTCTAAGTCTACATTATATTAAGACATAGTGTTATTCTTGTATTTTCCATCGGTCAACCCTACGACAGTCAAATCCTTATTGAAAAATTATAATGCTCTATAAATTCAATATGATAAACACTCACAACGTTTTGCGTCTGTTCTGAACATACAGGTGCTTGGCCCTGCTCCGTATCGATTCTTTTTTTTAGTACAACATATGAGCGAGACTCCGTAGACGGATCTAAACTCAGTGTATTATAAGCTTTACCTGCCCGACGCCATTATGTTTAGACAGCCTCGATCACTACCGTTTCATTAATACCACTAACGTATTTCTTATTGCTATTACCCATAAATGTTTGTATTATAATCAGTGAAATATAGATAATTTTTTGACACTGGATTTTGCAATAAAAATATATTACCAACAGTCTGTGTTACGAAAAATTGCACAGGATCTAACAGAGACAGGGAATCTATTTGTATAGATAGTCTCTGTCATCGTCCAATTAGAGTACTTACGAAACCTGGAGCATGACAGGTTCCCGCTACAGAACGTTCTAAAACTATTATGGTGGCTTTCTTTTCACAGAGAGTGAACGAAATATTATATTTATTAACGAAAACTAAACGTCGAGGAATGGTGTATCTTCTTTATGTGGGTCCCCTTGTGAACTAGAACTTTTGAAAAATTGTATGATGGCTAACGCTGCTCTTCCAAGATAGCTTCGCTTGGTGGATCCTCTCAAAGTATCAAAAATAGTCACTATTCCACGATACCTAATATTATTTGTCTTATGTAGCTATTAAGCTGTTCGTCCAGGGACAAATAACAGATCCTTCAAATACAGAAAAGCACAAAACTAGATTAGAAGCTTCAAACTTTCCTTTATGCTTTCAAGCTCTATTAGGTTAGTCGTGTTTGCTATGCTCTACTCGTTGATAAATAATTATCTACATAGTCAAGACCTAATTGGACTGGTTTAAAAGAAGCAAATTGAACTCGGATTCTTTTTGTTATCATGCGAAGCCCTTTTGGTTCAACAGCATGTCGACTGAACTGTCTCCCGAAGTAGTGGGACTGCACGAGCCGCTTTAAACTACCGCAGCAAATACCTAGTATGTGAAGCTCCACTAACAGAAATGCCGTTTCATCGGGGTGAAGCTCTTTTTTCATCATCGTTAGAGTCTTTTTTTCCCCATAACCCGATAGTTTTGTTTACTGAGCCAAAACATTCAGCTGAAAATGGGTCTCATGCAACCATCTTTAGTTACATGAAAAAAATAGACGCATGGCGATGTTCAGCCGATAAACGTCTTCTTCAATACCTATCGCTCCGGAACTCCAAGGCACAACATTAGTGGAGCAGACTAGCCCTTGTACAATCGATTGCCACTAGAATAGTTGTCTTTCACCCAGGAAAAGACGGAAACTAATTTCCGGCGATTGGTAGAACATGCTTTATGTATCAATTGTTTTTTATTAGAACTAACGAGCCATCGACATAAGGGCAATTCCAAGCTAACGTATTGCGCCGTTTGCCACTTCTCAGTAGAGAGGGTCTCCTCTTTAGATACAAGGCGCACAAAGACGAGCGAAACTCCTGAATCAAACACGAAAAAAAGGAACAGGACGGCCCAAAAAGGAAAGAGAAGAGACTAAGAAGACCTTGAAGACTATGGCCAACGACTACCGATTGCAGAGAAGTAAACCCTTGCGACTGTGCGACGATGCTTTGCTGGCTTATGACAGCAGAGTCCCGGATAAAAGAGAAATCAAGGAAGGTACTGCACAGAAGTAGCGGAGCAGGATTTTCGACAGTGGCGGAGCAGGTATTGACTCGGGTCTTGGAAGTAGCTAACGACAATGAACAAAAGCATTCGAAGCTGTAAGAGTGAACGCGAAGACGAGAGAATTGCAGCCTATTGTTCTGTAAGGCTTACGCTATCCTCAGATTCGACGCCAACGTATCCGCTATCGTAGTACTGAAGCCTTGCTTATTTAAAAAATAGAATGCCTCGTCTGCTGCTGGCGCTGCTGGTATGTTGTAGTGTGCGATCGATCCAGCCCCGCCAAACGCGAGCTTTACAAGCAACATAGACCCAGTCGGCGCCCATTCTGCGTACTCCTATTAAATGTTGTTGAACAGTAGGACTCGAACTAATGCCGTGGTTAGTAGAAACTGCTGCGTTAACTTATGTACGTTAAAGAAACTATTGAGTTCTGAAACAGGGTAGTACGACGTTCGCAATGGACGGTCGCAGTTGCTGTGGGAAAAACGGGCTGTGGTTAGGGCATATGGAACTGCAGGCCTCTGTTTCATTCGGAATTGAGAATGTCACTAGTTGTACACGGATATGGAGACAGTTTATTACAAAAGTAAAACGCACGTTTTGAATACCCGATACCTTAATCTCTCATTCACTGGAGTAACTTTTCACTACTTTTTGACGAATATAATCAGCCATTAGGAGGTGGCAAGTTGGCATATATTTATTCGTATCTGAGAATGAAACGTATCATTGTTTACCTCTAGAGCTATTGAAATAGCTTTTAATTAGAGAGGAAAAAAATTTCTATCCAGATAGTCCACACACCATTCGCCTTTTTCCCAGCGTGTGTGGAGCAATTCTACTAGATTTGTCAACGTATACCTATCCGGAAAGTCTGCGGTACGACAGGAAGCACTGCTTATTTGTGTGAGATCTACACGAGAGCATATGTTTGAGATAATTCCTACATACATCGCTGGCAAAGGATTGCAGTTGGCTGTGCGCTTCTGTCCACATCATGGTCTTAGCGCATCGTTGCTTTCTGAAATGAGGAGTGTTCTAGCTCGATAAAACCAATGGACCGTTTGTAATCGATTCTATTATCTGCTAAGACATTCGTGCAGGCCACGCACGCAATACTTTTGCGGATGGAAAGCTCGCAGACGCACGTTACTGCCATTATTTTTCCTCTGGTAAATACGTTTCATCATACGGCTTGTCCTACAAGAGCCTCCCAGGATGGCAACTAAAACAAAAACGATAGAAGCACACATGTCATGCACTGTAATTATAGGATGTCAATTATTTTGTTGTACGTAGACAAAGTCGTGCAAGCATGTTTTCTAATAGGTTCGAGTATTTCTAGCTTAGCTGTTGGCATAGAAGAGGCTTAAGGAATACGCCGCTAGCATTTTATTTATCTAGTAGATCTGTACTGTTCTCCCATCAATGTAACTATGATTATTGCTTTTCTAGTCTTATGACTGCATAACCTTTTCTATATATATGTATATAGATTAAAAAGAAAAATAATAAAACACATTAAGCGTCATTCAAGCATACGTTTTATGTGAAATAGATAAATTCGCACGATAAGCACATGTTTATCCTAACCTAACCTAACCTTATCAGTCACACATGTTTCGTTGCTTGAGCAGACCTCACTCATGTGATTTTGATCACACTATACGAATGAATAAGTCTAATTACGTACACTTATTTACGGTACATTTTAAGTAGTGCATTGGTTAGTTGTTGTTTAATCTATTTATGAAAAACAACGTATGCATAATCAAATTCAATAAAAAAAAAATGATATCTGCGTCACATTACGCTGCTTTACCGAGAGTTTCGTTGCGGCTAATAACCGAACGGCAGCTGCTGCTAGATGGAACTCTACCTATTTTCAATTCCCGCCCAAAGTTCCAGTTTGAAACGAGCTATGGTAAATTGTTATCGAAATATTCCTAGCATATTGAAACAACCCGTTTCGCTTGCTAATCCTAATCGCCTGCGTGCCAGCGGAAGGACGTCAGTCCTCTAGTTTTCAGCAAGGGAGAATCGCCGATTTCCAATCGATGTTCGTACGTATATCCAGCCAATGGTTGGGTTCCATGGATGCATGCAGCTTTTGTACGAGAGGTAGATACTAACGTAACTGACTATTTAGTATTGCAAAATCTTCTACAGAGGTCTAATTTTTTGTCTACAATCCTACAGAATACTTGAGCTTTTTCGTGACGTGAGTACATTGCTTAGGCATGCATGAGCAAAGAACTGGGAGAGGAAATGGGAACCGCTTGAATCAGTTTCTTTTTTCAAAATATTCGTTAAATATACCTAAATGTATCTTTTTCCTTTCATACTAAACCTAATCTGACAAAGGATTCTAAATAAAAAGCAATATGTAAGGCTGGTAGCAAATTATTATTTGTTGTACAGTTATATTGTATGCATTATAAAGCACAAAACACAAATTAAACACAAAATCCAAATGATTCTTCAATGATTTTTTTTTAAAACAGAGCTTCTGAGAAAAATCATAAATCATCTTCTGTCGATCCATTCGTCATCTTGTCAATTCTTCGCGTACCCTCAAGAACATGCGTCGGCATGCGTTTGTAACATAGAAACTCGAAAATCTGGATAAGTGACAAAGTATTTCAGTAATACTGCAATACATGCCGCTACCGGAAGAAGTACGGGCCGAATATGTGTTAGATTAAGCCTAACAATTCTGCTCAGACCCACGAGCAGCCTCAGCATAGCATATTTATGCTATCGTTCCTCTATCATGTGGAAATAGAAACAAGTCGCAGAGAACTGGGTCAAGTTATTGCGAAGCTCGGGCCAGCATAGACAGCGATTTTTTTTTTTGTAAAGACTACTAAACAAGTGTTGAAATGTGGGTCAGTGCGTTGTCCCGATAGGAAACCCAAAATTCGCTGTGTCACACTTTCGCTACGTTGCGTCAGAAAAACTCACGCAGGTTTTTCCACACAAACTTGATAGTACGTTTTGGTGACCGTAAAGCCGGACGGCATGGACTTCCAACGAATGATTCCCCGACAGTCGAAGAAGACTCAGGACCACTCTGCTTTTGGAGGTAGGTCATGCGACTTCCTGAGGCCGCAGCTCATTTTTGGGCTGACACTCAAAAAGTTGCGCCTCGATGTTTTGATCGTAACTGTATATTTATATCTGGTCACCCGTAGTGATATGTTCCAACGCGTTTAGCTCTTCCAGAAGTGCCAGAACGTTTTTTTTGAAACGACTCTGTACAGGTGTTCATCTGATGAACATCAGTTGTTTCAGCACAAATACTACTATAAGCCTCGTGATACCTAAAAACAGTCGTTAAAAATGACCTATTAAGATATCTATCTCTTCTTAAGATTAAGATATCTTTCTAGCTTTTATATGGTGATTCAAGTTAGTTGGCAAGCATGGACTGTTTGACACTTTCCTCCAAGTTAATTGTCCGCTCATTTTCGGAGCGCTTGAACCACTCAAAGTCCGGTCTTTATGAGAAATCTGTAATATTTGCAAAGCGTCTATTCTATCGATTTTACTTTGAACACAAAACCTATTGTACGCTCATTGCTCTATTTGAGGAAAGTCTTCAAACGAATATTGCAGAATCAATACAGGCTGACGCAATCTTACCGGAAAACTCAGATTATTATGAAAATGGAGTTCCATATAGCAGAAATCGTGCTCTTCTAACTAACAGAAACTTTGATTACCAGCGATTATTCAGTAGCGTAAAAATTTAAACGACTCATTCATTTTTGAACAAGGGAGTATATAATGTAGCTTCTTGCTACAACAAGGTACGACTAGGTCTAACCGGTAACGACTAGTGATTACATACACACAGCCAGCCGGAACCAAGAACTCATTTATTGTAACAATATATATTTAAGTCCATTGCATATGTGTGTGTATATATGTATATATAATGTTGGATCTCACTGCATTGGCCTTTACGGCAAACCGTTCAAAAATATTAAGGCCCATTTCAGAGTGGGTAGCAAAACTCCTTCCATAATGTGACGGGCCGTCGCGGATCTCTGTACATTGCTAAAAAGGCTACTGGGGCAGTATGGTAAAGGGTGGCATTGATGGTGGACCTTCAGGACACGGTCACGTAGTGCACAGAGAACGTTGCTCTTCTTAGAACACGGCGGACGGCCATGCTTGGTAGCTGTTACAAGCCTACCGAGCGCTGACAGCTAGGAAGAAATGAGCGGCCGAACGGATCGACTTAGGACGGCCTAGGCTGATGAAATTCCTTTTGGGGCTGTATTTTTCCGCAAAAAAACCAAAAACGGCAGTTTTCGCCTTTTGCTCTTGAAACAAAGTCAGGTGGAAGGACACGCTTCGTCACAGTACTTTTAGGGTCTCGCTGGCTGTAATGAGGGCAGCCAATATAAGTATTTTCCGCACGCATGAAGATGAACATAGTATACTCAGTGCATACTGCGGTAATGCGATAGACGATAGCGATTAAAGGCCAAGCAAGAACTTAGCTCGCTGCAATTTTCCTCCTAAAATGTTTTTTTTTTTATCGTAAAAGTACGTCTTTTTAGCTAAAAAATAAAAAAAAAAAAAGGCAAGTTGAACAAAATTGCCTTTTAATTAGGGCAGTCACCATTTTCGGTGAATGATTTGGGCGTTAGGATGGGCTAAGTGCTGACGTATTTGAAAAGTAGTTACGTTGACATTTTCGTAAGAAGCGCTGTCATTTACGAATGTTAAATCTGTTAGAAGCTTTATATACCCAGAAGGCGTTCAATGGCAGTACACGCAGGGATACAGGCGTACCGTATGTCAAGTCTTCAGTATGGTCCTTTGACATGGTCAGAAACCTATTTACGTCGGCTAAATCCGAAAGCGTATAGTAGTAGAGTGGACTTATTAGTTCCACCCGTCTGAGCCAATATGGTTTCTATTCCTTTCCTCCACTAGAAGACTAATGTACAAATTTGACTTGAAAAGCAATTGCCAGTATATGTCCTTAGCGAAATCACTGTTGCAGCTTTTTTCCTTATTCAGTACCTATATTCACTCTAACCTGAACGAATACAATGGTCATACAATAGTCGAGGTTCTGATCAAGCGCATAGGTAACGTACGAGGAAATAGACCAATGGTAAGAGTTTCGACAAACATGGAGCTACTGCGGGAAAGCAATCGGAATTAACGTGCCGAAAGAACCCTAGTTAAATATGAATACAGATATAACAGCAGGCGATTATATGCAAAAGCTAGGCGGAGTGGACATAACACGAAGTTTATTGACGAGATCCAGTAGCAAACAATACTGCAAGAAACAAATGGCTCTAGAAAGAATATGATGAATAGTACAATAAGTGAATATTGGAATCAAGTCACCGTTTCAACTGAAATCATAACCATGGATCTCAATGAGGAAAACACTTGTCGCCAATGCCCGAACTCATATTGGTCTAAAAAGGCCATTACGCCCGAAATAGTCCGCCAGATCCTATTCTACCTTAAGTTCATCAGATACATAAATTAGCATACAATCTACCCTAATGGCATAAGGAGAGTTAACAGCCACACCATTCACGCGAATTATAGCCGTCGGAGTAAGCAGTGGTCTAAGCGTGATCCCTATTTTTTTTTGACAATGAAAAAAAAACAATTACCCTGCGTTTTATTGTCGGTTTAGTCGTCCTTGACGCTACTGCAACGTATCATTAATTGATCCAAAGGGAAAATAGACATTTTGTAATTAATGTAAATATCTTTTCTTATTAGGCACGAAGCCACAAGCGCAAATCTTTGGCCGGTGAAGTGCGCTAGGCTGAGCGAAAATTCTGAACAATATAAGTATGCAAAATGATGAAATACGCCTTGGCGTAATAGAGAGATAAAAATTCCTATAGTAACAACAGGTGACAACAGGCAACACGGGTACAGATATTGCTATTAAATATTAACGTTATTTATCAATATCGAGCCCATGAACTTGAGGTTTGGCAAGTACACTATGCCGATCGCAAAGTCCAAACCAGGAACGTTCAGTCTAAGAAGACAGTTAAAAAATACTTTTTTTTATGACAGATCTTGCTAGACGCGAAGATCCTATATTTATAAAATATTATGATAACGTAAGGGTTAAAAAACCGTTCACCCGTAGCACTTCCTTATCAGTAGCCATCAACGCTTCGTGTGCCAACTACGTGTTAGCGCTCATAAACCTACCTCACAAAAGAAAAGAAAACGTTATTGATCATAAACAAGTTCATAGCTCAGTAAAAAAGTTTCAGCGAAATTAGATGCGAAAGACCACATCTGCCATATGTAAATCGCAATACTATGGACCTATGAGTTTAACAACGCGTAAGTGATCGATGCTTTGTCAGCTGTAAAGGGATCTGTTCGTTTCTATTTATCAAAAATGAGAATAGACATGTCTTCTGAAAGGTACCACCATTCATTATAGAATGATACGAACAGAATGTGTGAGAAACGTATTTGAGACCTCTGGTATATGCAGGTAGAGATTGGCCGTTGTAGATGTCTGTCATTTGTAAGTTTTATATTTCCCATTGCGCTCTCGGAGCGCGCGACCGCCGAGGCCCGCCTCCGTTTGCCAGTCCTTCCTTTACGATATACACAATATTGGCTACACGTTCGCTATCTGCTATAGGCCAACAAAAAAACGTTCACCCTTCCGACCGTCTTTGCCTCTTTCATCTACATATTCCTCTCGTGATGCTTTTGGCGATGAAAACTCTCTGCAGCCTGCAATATTACGTTCAGGTAGCGTGGATATATATATATATATATAGTATGGTTTTTAGGTTTTCAAGCGCTCTGTGCAAGCCTTTCGGTGTGCACATTTATAACTTCTCCCTGTTTCTAGATGCTGTCTGTTTCGACGATTCGCTTTTGCGACGATTTGCTTTCAAGATGCGGACGATGGCACCTGATAGAACCGTTTTTATTGTGGCCTGGTAATATATCCCAAATTAAAGTCTCTCCCAGCATACCATTATGTCAAGTATTAGTGATATAGCTAAAACGCTCGCCTTCGTAAGGCTGGAAGGTACTTCCGAAAAACAGTTTCCTTATTTGTATTTCTAAGAAATACACGCAAGGTTGACAAGGGCGATCGTGAACTAGACAGTACCAGCAATCGTAGTCTATTAACGGTTCAGGCCACATAACGTACGATAACTAAAAATTGGCAAATGAACTGCTTTATTTTAAAACCCTCACTATGAGATAATTGGTCGGATACAATGATTCTACAAATTACATCCTTTCGCGACAAGAATATCTATAGACCTTAAACACCTTCCCACATAATATAGGCGTTACATTATTGCCTCTGACTTAAGTCAAGACTAGTCTTTTATGCGTTTAATTTTAATATGTCATAAATTTGTAATACGGATCCACGTAAGTACATCTTTTGCCGGAGGAAAAATCATTAACCTGACCAGGTTTGCAAGGAAATTTTATCAAAACTCCGTGATCTTCAGCAGTACAACTCAACGTGTACGCATGTTGATTTAGTTCGCAGCAAGAATCTTTCAGTGATACTGACCTCTAGGTGGGTATCGTTTGTCAACGTGGTAAAGTAAGTAAACAAACCAGAAAAAACCACACAGTTCAAACGTTTGCAAGTCAAACAGATTGCATTAAAATCATCTGTTTATAACAGTACAACGTGTATCAGAGACGATCCCGTGGGCGTCTTGTAGCCTATATTTAGAGTCGATCTATTTTCTGGTGATTTTGATTGGTGACTAGTATTTTGATTTGATAGTATTTTGGTAATTGAAAGAATAAAGCATCATATCTAGTCTAGAAGTATACTGTTACTTGATTCCAGTTCTACTCCTTAATTGAACAAAAAAACGTGCTTAAATTGACTAACCACACCTTTCATCTCCGACGCGATCTCTGCGTTTGTGTTGTCCTGTTTTTCATCGCCGCTCTTCATCTCTACGACACAGTCAGCAGTATAATCAACATTAATAGAACATCGCTATTATCCAGGAAAAACCGCTTAAAACTGAAGGAACGCCTTACTATTTGCCATTTGTGATCCCTCTCCGTACGATTTCTTGTATCCTCGTTTTTTCTACTCTTGTCACCGTCCTATGTGCTATTCGAAATCTGCACCCTTCGTTTTCCTTTCTGACGCAGCTCGCTTGTAGCGGACAGGAGTCCTATTTGCTATTTTTACAACAATGTTTTCTGGCTCACCTGTTTGCCGGCGGCTAGTGGCGGCAAAGTCCCATATAAAGACCAGTACGTAACAACGTGTCGGGCAGAGTTGGCCACGTAGCAAGATTTTATTGCAGCTGGAGCTGGAAGTAACGTTAGCAATTTTAATAGCTCTTATGTAACTGAGTTTTTTGTTACTGCGGCCGTCTTCATGTAAAAACGCTTGCGATTTTTTTAAACATGCGCTGAGACTTAGAATAGATTCAGCAATGGATTTGGCGTTGAGGCTTTCGGGAGAAAGAAAAAGCTTTGGAGAAGAAAAGCTTTCCAGCTTGCTGGCTCAGTCGCCGGCCCTGTTAGAGGGCGGTGGTTGGCTTCCACTTGCACGACGATATCTAGTCACGCGACAACGACTGCTAGCGCAAAGGGTTCTCAGCTGTTGGTGGTCTTTCATTAGCAAGGGTTTAACGGAAACAAGAGCTTAAGGGCTCGCCGTCTACTTATTTTTTCACAGTCTAATACTTCCCGTGCTCCCCTCGCCGTAGTTCAGCATCTCTCAAGATGTAGTAGACATTCTAATACTACCGGGCTGGCATTGGTTAGATGAAACGAGGCGGGAATAGGACGTGGTGACATGTCCGACAAAAAGACCCAAGAAACGCATAGAGCATTAAAAATTAGAGCGAACGTATAGCAGAATTACATTATGAAAGTTCGTCTCAGGCCATTCGAGTGTAAAGTTTCCCAGGTCTTCATCTGAATAGAACGAAATCAGTAACTGACACCGTCAATGTATCCGTTTGCGCAAAGCGGGCCCGCTCAGCTGCGCTAGACTTGTCTATCGCTAGATTGCTACATGTCTGACTAATGGAGAAAAAGGGACATGGTGGATTTACTTGATAATTAATACATGCAAGTATATGTAAGTTGATTATTATAGAATAATAGTAGGTTTGACATGGGCATGTTCATATACGCTTGAAGTAAACAGTATGCATTCACTTATCTTAAAAAATCGAAATCCAACACCCGGATACGTAATATATTCTTAAATGCGCCGCTATCGAATTTAATACTAGTCTCTTGATGATAAATGGGTGCACGCCGTGTATGTGTATGTTTGTGCGGATAAAATTTCGCAATGTACCTTTAAATATTTACACGTAGAATTCGCCAAGCTTTTTCCACAGGCTTTGGCTTAATTGTTCCCCATAATCTTGCAACATCTGTTACTACGGCTTGACTATATACTATGGTAATGCAATTTAGTTCGTCTCCACCCACATACTCAGCCCAGCTCCTAGTTCATGCAACATAGGGCCTTTTCCAGGGATTTGGAAAACTGTAACTTTTTTTTTATTGCACTAATACGTTCCGAATATTTACTTTAATGGACCGTCTAGCTGCGCAGATGTGTTTTGCCTCTTATTTTGGACTTAGAAAAAAAGAAA
Organism: Varroa jacobsoni; assembly: GCF_002532875.2. Classification (NCBI taxonomy): domain Eukaryota; kingdom Metazoa; phylum Arthropoda; class Arachnida; order Mesostigmata; family Varroidae; genus Varroa; species Varroa jacobsoni. The sequence goes on from NW_019212977.1 coordinate 146,182, forward strand.
AGGAATTTTAACTAGGTATTCAAATCACAAGGAGAGCGATTCCTATTAGGATCCTTCTTCTATCAGTCCTTTCTCTAATGTCTTTCTAACTGTTTCGCCTACTGCTTTCGTGTAAAGAAACACTGAGAATTTTCTATTTTGCCCAATTTTCTTTATTTGGTAAAAGGTCAAATGCTAAAAACCTTTTTTATTCGTCCCGTCCATCGTTTTGTGCAGATCACATTTACCTCTGGGTAAAACTCCAAACACAAATCTGTCGGGTAATGAAAAACACAATGTTCGACTACTCTTTTCCAAAATTAGCTAAATGTAAAAAATTAATGTAATAAAAATCATTAATTAAAAATTAACTGTACAATATTACAAGAAATAACACAAAGAGTAGCAACACTAAACACAAAGCTACTGAGGCTATACCGGATATTCATAGCGCACAAATTGAAGACGCTGAGGAGCTTTGAGAAGTAGAATTATCTAGGAATGATTTTGCTTCTAAGACGGTTTGAAGTAACCCTCTAAAAACTAAAAAAAAAACAAGTGGAATATGTTCTTTGAACGCGAAATGCTCTGTTTGAACTTGATAAGTTGCTTTCAAGCTACAGAGCCCTCGCTCTATATGCCGCAGTCGCATTGTCACGTCGGTGAATGAGGACTGAGGAGAGATGTGGAAGTTGTTTTTTGCCAGTAGACAACCGGTTTTCGAAATTCGGTGATACGAATAAAAAGGCAACAACACAACTTTCCAATGATAAATATTTTTTGCCAATTAGAAAATACGGGAATAAAAGCAGGAAATAGGTAGAATCAAACACTACTCAGGTATGAACCTGATAATAACAGATGCGCACCCCTCATTAACAAATGGTACTAAGTATTGCATTGATTAAAGATATTTAACTAACTTTTCGGTCATATGGCATAGAACGGCAATATTCAAGCATGTAGTAGATACACTTTTGCTTATTGTTTACCTAATCAAGCCAGTATATTCTGGGGTCTACTCAACAATTGTGCGCTTGTGATTTACTATATCTAATCTCGCTATCATAGATCTGTTTGCCACCGTCTAAGGTAGGACAGGTTACGACACCTGCCGCTTTCTTTAGATTAAGGAAACAATCGAGTCAGTAAAGCTCTCTTTTTCAAATCCAAAGAAAATGGATACTGAAGCCATCGCTTAACTCGTTTCAGGCCATAATTGAGACTTAATGGGCTCGTACATCGTTATCTAGTAACCTCACTGGGGGTTGTTGATTGCCACGACTCTTCAGAGATTCAGGATATCTGGTATCGTTGACCATTTTCTTTTCGGAAAACCTCCTGTAACAATAAAAATTCCTGATATTCATTGCAAGCGTCAGCTCACGCTCAAATTAACAAGATCGCTTTCCCTTTCACCCGATGCTCTTTTCTCGTTTGATTCTTCCCTGGAAGATAGCACGCACTAATGCGTGTCTCATCTAATGCACACCGAACGGGCTTTTTTTGCTGATAATGACCGCACGAAAACTCTCTAGAGTATAATACAGATGGTATCTGTCGTAGTCTCGATTTATAGGAAACCCTTTCCTCCTTCATAGTCAGTGTTTTCGTCATAATTTCATAACGCATCCTTTGAAGACCTTTATATGGCAGCCTAACTTTTCCACGCTCTGTTTTGTTGAAAAGGTTCCGTGATTACAGCAGCGTATTCTTTCACTTTAGCGCCCTGATGTGTAGTCCTTTTTATGTAACAAGCTATTTATATCTATATGAAATAATTCCATGTTACTTATTTTACATACATATTAATTTTATGATATGTATCTAAAGCCGTCTTTGAAAACAAATATTGACACACGCAGCATAAGGTCTGGCAATGACCTTCGTTCAGCTTTCGACGCATTTGATATCAGCATTACGCCACTTGGCAGTGCAAAAGTCCTGCTTCCAGAGCTACGATGACATAGTTAAAATCGTCGCATAGAGATAGCACTCAAATCAGCTTCAAACAGAGAGCGAATCAACACGGTTTGATGTTGTGTTAAAGAATTTCACTTGCCACAAGCGAATTGTAGCCTAAAGGAATCCTCGTTTATGGCAAAGCCCCTTTTACTAACTCAATTTATCCAGTCGTTGGGACATCAACGTCACCAAAATAACACGGCGACGCACCGGTAGAACGTGTCTTTTTCAAAACACGCTCCATCCTGCACGTTCAGTTGGCTAGCTTAAAATGTCTTGGTAAAACGCTTTGGTCATAGTCAACGGCATCGTCAACGTTTTTTTAAAGCTACATCAAAAAATCGTGAATTTCATACTGCAGAATTATTCTAAGCTGAGGTATTAATGCGATTCGATGCTTTAATTATACTCATATACGCTTAGAAGAACAATAGATGGGGAGACGCTTCGGAGCGTCATGCCCATGGTGAATACTTTGAAGACTGGTTCTCTAAATTAATATATATATATATATATATTTTTTTTTTATAATGTATCGACCTGCACATATTAGTGTTAATAAAATCGTAAAACGCATTCGGGCTGCCTTGGCATATTATAATATATAGGAAGACCAACGCTTAGCTTCAACTATCTTCTAATTCCAATTTAAATAAACAGCTTTTTGTTAATTCTAGTATCAAAGGCTTTCTTAGATTTCTTAGTAGTACACACCATTAACAGGTAAAAACCGAGTGAACTTTATGGTAAATCTCTTCCTAGTACGCTGGCTTCTAGCGTCTATGTACTCCTGGAAGATCCGTTTACCATGGTGGATGACAGCCACAAGTAATAGTTCGTACAAAGAAACTTATGCGACGATGATCATTTAGATAAAAATACAAGCATAGAAAATCCGGCGAGTAGTTTTCTTTCTCTTATTCAAACAGCCTTTGAAGCATCCTTTGCCCCGTCCATCCCTCTATCAGTCGTTTTCGTTATCAGGTTTCTGTTCTAGGTTATGCAGTATAGATGATCACAATGGCATGGCGGGTGCTCTTCAGGAGTTCGGGCGCAGCCCTTAGGGCCAAGAAGAGAACCGGGACCTAGCAGAGGAACTATCTAAGGGAACTGAGAGACTAGGAGATCACAAGGCCAGGAAGAAGATCGGCAAACGCTAGAAACGTGAGCTAACCTAGCTTTGCCGCTGCTCTACATTGGAAATGCGGAGCGCTGTCACACGGACATGCAGAAATAGAAAAAACATACATACTGGTTAAAAGCAAGCATACCAATCGACCACCCTAACAATTGGTTAAGCACGCAAATTGACAAATATAAGGTATTTGCCGGGTCTCTCGCCGGACCAACTTCTTTCTCGCTGACCGCTACGTCTATACGTACGTAAGCCTCTGTCGCCCTTCCGGTTGCCGTATACAGCTATGTTGCATTAAAGCAGTCAACTAGTAACGCTATTACTGGGAGATCCGCGCCCGTGAACCTGCTATCCAAGGGATTCGCTACCTAAGCTCGATGGAGGTACGATGTTGCAACTGGTTTAGCGCGATAAATCAGCAATAACGTCCGACGTTTACATAAGTTTAGGTTTTTGTTAACCCTGTTAGGTGTCTGGTTGGCTTTATCGGTGCATTGTGAATCACTTTTTAAGATTACTTCTCAAGTTCTGCTCTATTCATTTCACGTTCAAGCATACTTGTCTTTGCTTCTGAAAGGGCTGAGATTAGTTGACGGTCGTCGTCGTCTATGGAGCAACGTTTGCTTCCTCCAGCTCTTTGGAAATGTATCAACCAGCAACTGGCAATAGTTGGCTTTTGTTGGAGGGGTTGCCTGCTTGCTGAGCAAGTTGAGTGACCGGAGGCAGCATTGCAGGAGGATTGGCTAGGCCAGCCAAGGGTGATTACGCACAACACCTCTCGGGAGAAAGGACAAACTTCGCTAAAAGAGAATGAAAAGCGGGAGTGCTGTGGGGAATACTAGAATAGCAACAAGGAAACGAGGAACAGAGAAAAAAAAAGGTAAGGGCCGTCCTACCACCCTGGCGGTATATATTCGACTAACAAAGAAATCCAAACCACGCTGGGTGTCGTCTTGTTACTAACTACAGAGTTAGCCAGTCTAATAGACAAGCGTGTTAACCAGCGTTACACGCCTTCTGATGTTTTCATGTAGGTGACCTGCAGAACAAGGAAAATAGGTGCGAGGCAATGGTGGATAGCAGTACATAGCAATGACGTCAGAACGAAAAGATACGACGAAAGATCGATTCCAGTCAAGGGCAACCACAATAGCGTCGAGCAAAAGGAAAACAACTGTTGGATTCGGTTATACGAGCCTATGCAGAACAATGATTATCGTTTGGCCGATTGACGCGGTTAACCGCCCCACCATGACAGTTTCAAACAGAACTTGCCACCGTTTGCTGTTGGCTACAACGTTATGTAAATATTTGCGTAGCGAAGGAAACCTAGTTCGAGGCTTCGAGCCTGATGCGTCTCGTCAGCGAAACAGTCGGCTTTCTAGCTAGCGATGAGAATCGTTACTAGGTGGTCAGGCAAGCAAGCAAGCAAGCAAGCAGGTAGGTGGGCAATCCAACTATCATTTCCTTAGTTTTTACAGGTATCCTGTAAATAAGCTAAGAGGAGCTCACAGTGACGAATGACAAAAGAATAGGATGAACAGCCGGGAGGTTAGGTCGAGGAAGTTAGCTGGTTAACTAATGAAAAACGTTTCCAGTGCTTTTGTTGTTATAATGACGTTAATTATTAAGCGATTTACTAGATAGCGGGTGTCTCAATAATGTTCCTCTATGAACTCGAAAACATTGTGTACATTTAGATGCACTGAATCAATAAGTGCGGATGTCCCAGTGTAACATAAATCCACATAGATATGTATAAATAAATAATATTCTAAATAAGTGTATTTTGTATTGCAGTATTGTCCGAGGGAAGCGCGTTAAAAAAACTGCTATAAGCCCGAATTAAACTATCGCTGTTCAACTTGTAGCATAAACCAGACGTCTACATATGTCTGAGCCTCTGTGAACTTTATAACGCTCGTGTGTGAGCAGACTTACGCGAACTGTCATACTGCCTACTTTCTCAATTTTTATACAATACGATTTATATATCAACGAGATAAGGTTACTAAAGTTTTTAAGATATTAAAATTAAAACTAAAACCTTAGTTTTAATATGCTACTACGTATGCTTGCATACTGCTATCTGTAAATTTGGTTGAAGGGGCTTTCAAATTCAATGATGCAATAGATATCCCTTTAAGGTAAAAACCTTTTCCACTTGAGTTGATACAAAGAAGTAAAAATCCGGAAGTTTTAAATATACCGCTTCGTTTAGGCTATCTAGGAGCAACCTTGAAGGGCAATTTTTCTGCGAACTGCCACTGGGTAGGAATAGATCCGTTAGCACTAAAAACATCCGTGCGCAACACACAGTTTCCTCTATTTTTAGCGTTCGCTTCTACTGAAGTCGTCACGAATGTCCTGCTCCGTATGGACCTACGTCGGTGAATATATTTTTACTTTGCAAAACTCTTTCATAAATATTCTTAGATGTAAACTACATAATATAGCTCGGGATTCTAGGAACTGTACGAACGGCTATTACCGGCACGTGCAACAAAGATGTGTGAAGTCCCAAAGCTTACGTCCGTCATTAACATACGCGATAGCAAATCCTGATGGAGGTTTGCGCCTGGGTTATTATAGAGTTATCAGTATGTCAACCAATAGCAGCTAAGTTACGCCATAGTAGTACAATAGAAATTGACGTTACGCGGCAGGCCCTTAATACTATTTTTTGCCCTAAATAATAGCATATATGTCGGCTATGGCACAATTTAGGGCTATTACACATATTTAGGGGGTCCCTATAATACGCTAGAGCACATTGTTGCTTTTCACTGGGCAGCTAAGATGCCGCGCACATATTCGTATGGCTAAATATAGTAGAAAGACTTACACGCTAACTTACTAAATTCGAATTATAGTTCTCATACACTTCTTGAATCAACTCATACAGTCACTGAAGCTTGAGCATGAGTTGTATGGAATACTGGCCAATGATTAGAAACGAATGTCAATAGCCCTGTCTGATAGTGAATTATACCTGATTAGGATGTTACTATATATTCATTATCGCAGACACGCCTGTGTTAAACTTGAGAGAAAGCTTTCAGAACTCATATAAAATCCGCAGCAATTAGCAGAATACATGTTTTGATCAGAACGATTCATTCTATTGGCATGGCAATTTCTAACCAACATCCGCAACCAACGAGGCCTTACTGTTTCCATATCATTTACAAAATTGTGTTCTCTCATCGCACAGCTAGAATTAAATAACAAATGCACAATGAACGCAGGGTATCCGAGTGCGTTGATCTATGGCCGATGGCAAATGTAAGTAAAATTAGATCAATAGAAGAGTTTTCAGTTCAGCTGGGTCCTCGACGTTACGCTTTGTATCATCTATGCAACATTTGACATAGTAAGACTTTATATAGTCGGAAAGTGACTTCATTTTTCAAGGATAGATAGGGCTAAAAACCAGTAGATTCACTTCGATTTATAGAGGAAATTTACTCGTACATGACGCCCTTGTAAAGCTTCTAAGTAAGCATATACTTCATTGACGTTTTCTGTGAACGATTGATCACTTTCTCATAGGGTTTCATTTTTGAGTCAGTGGGAAAATAGATCAAACGTTTATATGTTCGAGATACCGTACCCCATCCTGCTTTTAATTTTGCTCGTTTTGAAACCTGCTTGAGTCGTTCAATCTCGTTATAGGATAGGTGGATGTAAAACGGCTATCAGCCGGATCCTTCGGTAACACTTCAGCGAGACAAGACGGCGCCATGCCAGGCAAACTTAGAATTGATCATTTGCATCTCTGTCCTTTTTATTGCTTTGCAAAAAGAGAACGTCATGACGGCGGATAAAGTTCTCAAACTTCGGACGACGGTGATACTTGTAGTTGGCAATAGGAATGAACCAGGCGAAATAATGCAATTCCATGGCATTGCCCGCTTTCTGACCTGCAAAATAGATTAGACACACACTTACACAGCAGAGGTAAAATACATGCAGGACTGGAAATAATTGCTTTTTTTGAGCTCAATGCATATGTGTGAGATTGACCGTTGGCTCGGTTTGCCAAAAAATAATTTCGCTTCTTAGCTTACTTTAGATGCTGCTGACAACAGTGGGTTGAGCTCACTTAGAAAACTAACTTACTTTTCTTCCGATGGCTATTTTCCGCTGTGCGAAAGGTTCTTCGACGAACGAAGACAACATCGACAGGAACAGTTCACTCATAGACGCAAAATTACCATCTATTGGGGTTGGTCCCTAATATTAACTGAGTAACATTAGGGACCAACCCTAAAGCTAGCATAATATCATACAAATAGACAAAATTCAGTTATATTCCAACTCATAGATTTAGCCAACCTGACCGATCTCAGACAACTCATTCGCCTACAAACCGGATTAGTATGAAGAATGAAACTCAGAGATAGTTTTCCAACCTGAGGCCGAGAAATGTTGTTTATACCAAACGAGGAGAAAACTGTGTATCAAGCTCGTTTCGCGTATAAAGTATGGCATATCTGCGTATCCCAACAAAAAATCCAAAATTCGGCTACAATTCTTTTCAGCAAACGGTGTATGGTCAAAGCATATCTCGCTGCTGACACCATTAGTACTAAACATCGATTTAAACCTAATCATTTTGTCAGGTGTCATGAAGAAAACACGTGATGGTGGTCAAAGTTTTTGCCTATTGAGGTTAGCTTTTTGGAAAGCCCTTCCGGACGTATCGAAAACGATGTAATATTTTAAGAACAAATATTTTCCGCAAGAGTTCTTTCTTCATTTAAGATGCACGGTAGACCGATAGAAGTTTACCTAAATACAGTTATAAAAAACAGAGACTCGGAATGACAATATTTAAAGGTAGGCTCAAATATGGGAACCCTGTAGTGACAATTATTATCAGCCATTCATTTCAAGCTTGTCACACTCCCCGTAATATCTAAATGTGCCTCGGCCGTTTGTTGCATTTATTACCTGCGCAAGGATAGTAATTGTATGGACCACGGCAAACAATCTTTCATTTTTTGTCTATGACCGCGTCTGACGACCGTGACTGTGTAGAGAACGGCAAGCAGCGTTTCGCGGAAATTTTAAATGCAAGAAAAAAAAACACCATAAATACATTATGAAATATTATAGATTAGTAGACACATGGTGCAGCTGCATGCGTTGGCAACAAGCATTACATACATGTAAAGAAGAAATTGAAATGCATAGAAATCCTATTTACACTGCTGGCCATGATTGTGCAAATACTTACTTGGTCTGCAGCGGACCGATTTACTTGTGTCTGAATCAGGAGAAGTTTGTGACGAAACAACCTTTTTCACTTAAAGTAAACTTACATCCGTCATATGCACGTCACAACCGTATTTCGCACTTCTATTCTTTCTATGGGAACAAATTATACATAGCGGTTTGCTAGTGCCTTCAAATATGTTAAATATAATACCATAGAAAACATTAAACCAAATCTATCAAGCAGAAGATCAGCGAAGTATATGGCTTCGCTTTTGTGCCAGTGATCGAGTTACGCCATTCTCACAACGCAAGTCCATAGACAAACATGATGTCGGGCTATGGATTCACGATTAAGTCTTTTCCCAACGAAGGATTTTATAGATAATATACCCCCCGATTATACTGACACACCGACTCAGGCCTTACACAAGACCGTCATTGCACTCGGCAAATTGACAAAGGTAGGAAGCTGAAAACGTAAACACTAGCTAGTAAGACAATCGGTGCTCCACTCGTTTTGTTTATCATCCTAAACCCTCTTCAGGGGGGCCTAAGTAGGCAAAGCTGTCGCTATGAGAAGACTGTTTTGAACTAAAGCAAGGTACAAGTAGAATTTGTAAACACGTCTAGTATTATCTAAGAAATAATTGTTATTTGAAATATATAAAATATAGTAAACATTAACATATGGGAAAAGAACAGTCAGCATATTGAAGTACCTATTGGCGTATGGAGCGATTAAGGTGTCTTTGACCAAATAGATCTTATTTCGATCCATAAATGATTTCCTTGGAAATATTTGATTTCACGTAAGCCGCAGTCGAAGTGAAGTACTAGCACAGAGTAGAACAGCAGTCGATGTATAACATGAAGTTCATATATTTTAAAATAAAAAAAATTAGTGTTTGAAGCTACGGGGGGTACATGTGTGTGAGTAAAAAAGAACAGTCTTCTTTAACACTGGCTTTTTTTCTACGACCGCAATCAAAAAGTATCAGGTTTTAGCTATATTTTATAGATGGTTAATTCTAGTCAGAAGGCATTAATCCTTCGCGCTACACTTTTCGATATAAATTGTTTCCTTGCCGTTACTAATCTCAACAGAGTTTTAGCTCTGATATTTTCAATGGTCATTTTTGTAGTCAATATCCTTTTATTCTCTGCAAGCCAACCCCAGATTTACAAATATATCTTTATTTTTTTCCTTGACCTATTTCCTACCAGCGTGTTAAGTTGATGAAGTTTTAGGTGTCAAGCTTGTTTGGATAGAAAACCCGATCAGAGCTCTATTCCTATATATAGCTATCGTTTTCAACCTTGTTAACTTAATGGCGATCCCCATGACAGGTATATATTATGTGAGCGCATTTCCGCTTTCAAGCCATCGTTGTGCAAAGCAATGTTTTATTTTCCTAGTAGCAACTATGGCCAACGCTACGATGCCACGTCTTACAGAACTATAACCGAAATGCTGAAACTCAGAAAAAACGGGTTTCCCGTGAATTGACTCTGAACCAGGTGGAAACGTGTGTAATGTATTTCGGTTTGCGGAACTTTAATCAACGAAAAATCTGGCTGGACCGTACGATCGCCATAGCCGAAGCATGACTCAGTCTCCACTGCCAGGCAAATAGATTAGGCGAAAAGATATCGTCGCCCTGGAAAGAGTTCGATGGCAGCGTCAAGCAGTTAGGGACGCAAGGCAATAGTTGCAACGGGCTTAAACCCATGGATCGTTAGCAGGGTAATAGAAAGCACGCCGTTTGATTACTTGTCGTAGAGGCTGGCTCACCTAAAGGGTCTGTATTTTAATCGACAGTCGGCGTCTCAGGTAATATCCAAGAGACTCACAAGCCGACAGACCTAACGATTGCAAACCTGAGCCAAAAAACAGTACAGATCTAAAGACTGTAAACTTATTCTGACTAGTAGTAAGCTGTGTGACATGGCGAAAACTTCAACAGAACAGGGCCTTTCAACACTTCTGTATCTTGATAATGTTATTGTGAAAGCTGCTTGACAAAGCTATTGCACGCTGGATTATCTGCGACCAGCGAAATCGTATCTTACAATGCGACAATGCGAGTACTACAAGATAGTCCGTAGACGCACCGGTCTATTTGACTATAAAGCTATTTATGTGCTATGAAAAAATCCATTGTGGCATGGTACTTTCTGTATGTTTTATTATATTTTTTCAATAAATTTACCGTTAGCTCGATTAGAGATATCACATATTATTTTACCGTCGCGTAGTTACACATAATAGTTTTTGAATTTCAAGCAGATTATTAATAATAGGTAAGCAGAACTCAGCAAGTAAGACGCGTATACTGCCGATTTACGCTTACATATCTATAGGACCGTAGTGAGTCACACTTCGTTAGCGTTAGGGGCGATTTATCTTTATCAGAATCTACTGTGTCATAGCGTTAAATACGTGTTGTTATTGGCTGTTTCAGTTGTACTGCTTCAGTGTAGGTCCCATTGACTTAGGCATACGAGTTTTGGCATAATAAGTGGCCTACTAGTTGGTGCAATTGATTTATAAGGGCTTTTGCTCACTTTTGAATAGTTTAAATAATGTTTCTTAATTGTCTCTGCTAGTGATTGGCTTCTTTTTCATGCTACCATATCATCAGTTTTAATCCTTCATAGATGTATACTTGACATCCCTAATATTCGCCGGGGGCATTATTCATTGAAAATTTAGCGTACTGACATTTACCAATGGAGAATTAAAAATGTTATGTAACTGCAATTTTCTCTGTCGAATATTATATTGTAAAGTTTTCTCATTCGACTTATTTCATCAGGATATCAGATACGATACGATGTGGTCTTATATTTGCTGCGTAACTTTCTGCCTAAAAACTTGAAATTGATACCTTTTATAGTCTTGATGATTAGCGTTACCGAAATCATCGATTAGCCAGCCTTAAGTCGTCGAACATTTTCAGTGATGCACTGTCCTTGCGAGCTGAATGAACACCCTCATTGGGGTTGCATAGGTACATATTCTATCTATACTCCCTGTTTGTTTCTCGTATGTAAACTGACTCGTATGGAGTTTTCGTTCTAACATGCCGTCGGCTGTTCCCCTCCGCAATAGATTGTGTATGCATCGCACCGGTTCTTTATCTTCATGCTCGACTACGCCTCGACTCTGATTCGGGTGAGATTTACGGGCGGAAGACACGTGTTCGTCGTCATCACTATGCGGCTCTGTTTTCCAATTTGCTACCTGAATTCCCGGACTTGTGCGCATTTCTAAGTTCTGCATTGGCACAGTACAACGCCAGCCTCAGCTATGCCTTCAGGTCGGCTGAGATCTTGCCAGTTAGTTCCAGTTACTATCAGCTCGTATTTCTTTTTTTTGCAGGCTTTTCGTAAGCATTTTACTTGCTCAATACTTAGCGTTTTATGTGATCATTCTTGCAAGAAATAGCTTTTCGGACGTATCCCCAGAATTCGTTAATTTTTTCAGCATTTCTTTCTTGTGTTTTTTATGTGCTCAACTTTTTGCTTGGTCAGAAATCTATTCCTAGCACCCGTTCGAAGCTTTCGCGTCACCCGGACGAGCTTTCTGCTAGTCCAGGTGTCTGTGGGCCTGTGAGATAACGTTTCGACTAATGCTTTAAGTAGAGCGCGGTATTCTTTACCAATCCATATGCTTTGTCCCATAACACGGCTTGGATTCCAAGGCCGGTCATGTATATGCAGTACTTATGTGAAACCTGGTTTGAAGTAAGGTTACTGTATTCGACGTGTTAGCGTATACATGAAGCTGACAAAGGCATAGTCGATCCGGTAATTTCAGAAGACTGGATAATTTTCGTTTCAGTTCTCTTTACTATGTTCGACATAAAATTATCAGCCAAACCTAGCAAATAAATAAGTCGGTATTCAATAACGCATTCATAGTTGACGTTGCTATCGAGCAAGAAAGTGTGTCCTACAAAAATGTTTTAAAAAAAAATCTTAAAAAAAGAAGAAATTTCCATATAGAATAGAATCTCTGTGGGGATATGCGCTTCTTCCATATGCGTAGAACTACTGTCCGTATAGTGTCAAACATAATGTTATATTATTATAGTACTTCTGCCTTCAAATACTATCGGTGAAATTGTCTGCTGTCAAGGGGCCTCCCGAAAGAAGCGATTGACTTAGATGTGCCTTCCTTTGAATAGGGCCGTAAGTAAATACATGAATAGAGCGACGACAAAGCTCACATGTGTTTACATCTCCAGCGCACTCATGGTGGCACCACGCACCAAAAACCTTAATTTACGAGAATAGTTGCCGAGGGTTATATAAAAAAAAAAGAAAGGCGTACTCAGGGAACGTCCACCGCGAGCTATTTAACTGCTTGCGTAATTAGCTCTATGTACTATGGCACCTTAGACGGCTGCTCAAATAAGCAGAACTGCCGTACTCGTTTGTGTCCACCAATAGAATCAATTGATTCTCCTTCTCTAATAAATAATGACACAACGAGCACTTTACCTAGGGACGTGTTCTAATAAAATACCGCTAGATGCCGCCATTCACTTCTATACATTTTTCGTTTGCTCGTACTTGGAAGCATTTTCGAAGTAATCTTTCTCATGTCAGCAACGCGACAGAAAATCATTCATAGAAGCTGGAAATATTGACCATGCCGTAAGGTCCTTCGTAGCGCACTACTAACGCACCTTAGGGCAAATGGTCACGCTTGAAGTTTATTGCAGTTTACCTATTTAACACGAACTTTTACAAGATACAACAGATCTAGGCTAATCTTTACATTTTGAAACACCTTCAACTGTCTACCACGAAAGAAACTGATTAAAGCTTGAGAATATAGTGACCTTTTGGACGTACGCCTTATATAAACGGTGTTTGCTAAACATATACCGTAAGCACGCTTCATGGGTTAATTTAAGTTCCAAATCTCATAAACGTGGTTAAAATTAACGCTCGATTTTTCAACTACTAATATATCTAAGACGAGTATATTGCTGAAATCAGTTATCGTTTACGGAAACTCTAGGCTGCTTATTCAGCTTTGCTTTTAATCTAACTTTAGACGAAATGAAGAACTTTTACTAAGCAGCGTTGAGTAGAACTTTTGGCTTGGCAAACGGAATAAGGGGAGATCTTAGATCACGAAGAACTTTAAGTTTTACGATTTTCATCACGACATCCTAGGAACACGTGCCATTAACTTTATCCGAATTAATGTTTAGGATTAAACGATCAACGTACGATTAAAAGAACTGACTTATATAAGCCTATTTCATGAAAAGGCGATTTTCCTGGTGTGATTTGGGTTGGCGACGAAGCACGCACCATCGATCTGTCACAAAATGTACTTTGTAATACCCCAGTCAGCCTAGTACTAGTCCGGCACACGCAACTGGTCACAATAAGCGAAACATAACATTATCAATTTTTTGCGAAACAATTGGTTCTTGGATAATCGATCGTCCATAAAAATATCGGTACTAACCCGATAACGATTGAGCCGTTTCAAAAGTAAGTTTTTTGAAGAGATGACTCGAGTCATATAGAATTGAGTACTGCGCTAAAAATGTCACGTGTTTTACGTCTAAGCGTGAATCTATCAAATGAACTTCTAACTATATTAAGTATGAAACAGATACTGATGGGGTAAAGGTTGAACTATTGCGATCATGATCTTGACACTTTGAGCTATCTATCTAGTGGCGCCTCAGCTATAAGTTGCACGTTACTAACGAAGGAAGAACGTTCAGAGATTAACAAATCAGTGCTTATCGTTGTTGCAGTGATCTGTTCAACTAGTTCTACAGTAGATTAGACCCATCGTTTTTTCGCAAATACACTGATTGAATCCGGTTGCATCGCTTTGGCTATATATGTATCTAATGCTCTCATTTCTTACAACGTTTTTACTTGAATCAGCAAAGCAAAATTCCTACCGAACGCTATAGGAGAAATAAGGGAAAATAACTCTTAAGACGAAAAACGGAACTTCCGACATGGAACACCGCTGCCTAGAAAAGTGGCGTTACATTAGTTAGAAATTGTTATTAAATTACGTATCATTAGACGACACAAAACGACGCTACGAGTAGAACTCGTTAAAATATGAAGATACACCTAGCTAATTCTAAAAAGGTGCCCCGACCTTGCCGGTGCGACACCAACTATTGAACAATATGATGTACATTCAACATTGCCTTCCAATACGCTACCAGAAAATGGCCAGCAAACTAGAATAGAATACAACTAGCTACGTAGTTGTCCTGCGCGAGCTGAGTACGATATTGACGCTAGCAGCCGCGCCTTTCTTGACCAGGGATGATAGCGAATCAATTTGGAATAAAGGACACGAAAAACCTACGACCGTGCCTCTACCTAATATTGCACTAGGCTTGCTAGTTGCTAGACGGCGTGTTCACGTTATACTGTACACGGAGCAGAATGTAGCGTCGTAAAATTACTATGTTTATGGGGTAGCAGCTAGGTAAAACGACGTATTAGACTTTCGGCTGACTACAGTTAACTAGCTCGTTCTACGTTGTACTGGAAGGCAACTTTCTGCTAAATACCCGTTCACCTAAAATAAGATTTGGAAAGAGGGGTATCAAAGTGGGCAGGCTAATAACTGACCACCCCAGCGTTTCGGTCTGTGCTATTACACAATGATTGCGAAAAAAAGAGCGGTAAATTTCGACTCATAATAACTCATGCTCTCATAATTTGCATGCGTTTTTTTTTTTGCCTTTACGCAACCTACGTAGGCCGCTTGTGATCTATCGATGACGGTAAGTAAGTTCGTGCACGATACAGGCAGATTCGAACGAATACCTTGTTCTAAAAGGGCTTCGTAACGTGTGAACCTATTCCGAATGACGTGAATGATAGGTGATTTCGGTTGTTGTTTGTAGTGTAATTACTCCTACATGTATGAAAGCGGCAGCACAACAAATGATTAAAGTCTATGCTTTCAATTGTATGTCTCAAAGGGGACCCAACGCTATCGTCCTTCCCAATAAGATAGAATTAACAAGGCATTATTATGAAGAGGAGTGTACATATAGTATTCTATTTCGTTTGGAAGTGGAGTGCGACTACCGGAAAAGTGTACGGACTTTGTATTGTCACAAAATAAGGATTTCATATCTGGTACTCAAATGTGTACACCTTTGGGCTGTCACATGTGCATTGATTTACCAAATACGCCTAAGGGTCCGCGTTACAAAATATAACCGTGTAGGCAGCAAGTCACGTCAATCCGCTTCCAACATGTTAAACATCAACAGCCAATCTCATCCCGAGGTTAGATATATTGGAACAACATATCGTATCAGTCTTCCTAGATGGCCACATTTTCTTCCATACAAATTCGGATAGCTATAAATCATTACAGCTTCATATAATTATAGAATATAGAAACAAGTTTAATTGTCAACGATCATTTGAATGAGGTTTAACGGGAGTGATGATACGTTCTATACTGTATGTTTCATATATAGTCCACCGAAACGTATTGTCATTGCCGTGTAATATCCAGAGTTTAACTGTTTGTTACCTTGCTTACCACGAAAAGACAAATCCATTGCTCTGGTAGCTTGATCACATATCCATATGACTCGATTATATACACGTACCCACAATAGTCATCTAAGCCCAAACAACGATGGCCCCACATTAGCGACGACTGTCAAAAGCTGCGCAGATATAACACAAAGGAAATGTATCGTTATTGATAGCCAAGGGACTTGATACGTTATGAAATACATTTATTAGTAATAGCATCATTATTTGACTGAATAATCGTTCTCTAGATAAAAGCGTGATTGGCGCATTAAGTTCGGAGAGCACTTAAGGTAGATCGCCCTTGTGGATGGCTAGAAATCAACTTACAATGGTCGTATTCACCAGCATATTAAATATCTCCCTGAAATTACACAATGGGCTAGGCCACCAGCAGTTCTCTGAAGGCGTCAAACATCTTGCATTGGTCCTTCATGTAAATCTGTTCTGGATCCTATCGAATGCTTAAGCCGCATAAAGTAAGAAAGATAAAAGCGTTATATCTTTGAGTTGTAGATGCATATGAAAGCTCTGAGACTTATAAAAGGCGTCGGGTCAAAACAACGAGTAACAAACGAGCGCCTTTCTCTGTTCTTTATTCATATTCTACCTAACCACTACCTCGATTAAAGAAGGCAGCACCAAAGTGTCAACAAAATCCCCGGAGTGGGCTTATAAAGCAATCTACGTTGCCACCAATACGGCGTCAAACACCTAACCAAGCCTTCCACCAGTCTGCAATGATTACGCCGCTTCTGCCAAACGGCGATATCAAGTCGTGTTTTGATCTGTCTCGTATTACAGGTCCTAAGTGGCCTTATAGGGCATACAGCAAAAAGCCCATCACACTATAGCAGTCATATTTCTCAGGCGGGATGTGAAAAGGCTCGAAAAAAAAAAACCAGAACACTTGAAATGAGGGCCACTGCGCCAAGGAACTACTTACAGAAAAGGTTACTGGATCATTTGGGAAACTTGCTCATCGTGAAAATTTCTCATTTGTTGCTTGCGCTTTCATGAATCAACAGGCGGGAGCAGAAGCTGTGTTTATTTCGAATATCGCAGAGTATGTCGCGAGTACTTCGCAGTCTCAGCTGGTGCCTCAGGGCCTCAACAAAGGGCAAAAGCAAGCATACCAGCTAGCAGCGCTAGATACAGACTTCAAACGGGATTCAACGCTCATCTCACTTCAAGTAACAGATATCGAAGAACCGAAAGAAAGAGACAGATTATTTTGAACGAATCCTGCTAACGAATCACACAACGCAATTACATGATATAATAATTATAAAACAACGAGTTGATTTAACTAATTTCTAAATTTGTAAAAAATTCGCATGTCGCTTGAAGAAGATGTCAACGGAAGAGACGGCAACATCAGACCGCTTAGCAAAGAACCATATTAAATTAACATTAAGCAGACATTTTACATGAGCAGTGGTTATCTTTCCCTACCAGCAAACATAAAAGAGACCACAACTCGCTTATAACTTGCGTACTGCCGGAAAATAGATCTAGAAAACCGTACGCTCAAGCTAAGTACTGCTAGGCGTTATGGAGTCGCGCACTACTTGCCTTAACTGATGGAGAATGTTGGTCTATTCAGGATCTGCTACATCATTTATTATTATAGATTTAATCGACAAGGAAAACGATTGGTATCGTACTTCGGTAAAAGCGTCTAACCCAGCTAACAAGTAGGAAGAGACTGATCGAAGCATTTTGACGTTTTAGTTTTAGGCTGCAAAAAGAAAATCAGATTAGAAGACATGATAGCCCCAGATAGATCACCAGAGATCTGTACCTGGCGATTCAGTGGGTTTATTGCTAGACGTTTGGTCTGTGAACATGCTGCTGCAGTGATAACAGGCACGTGCGTTCGTGTGCGCTAATGATGCATGGCGTCGAAGAATATGGACTCATTTTTAGATAGGCTTAGGACCTATGTCGACCTGCTGTCAAAAAGACCTACATCATAATAGAAAAAACTCAAGAAGCTCTGTTTATCGTTCGAACATGAAATAAAATACGTTCGATTATTATTACGGTCTGCTCCTATATTCGGAGGGCACATCTAAAGTCTATAAGTCAACTTCGTTCTCTTTCAAGGAAATTATTAGAAAACTAAAATAAATTGTCATTATTATTATTAGAAAGGGGCTACCATAGATGGAGTAATAAGGTTTTTAGTAAACAAGATACTCAATTAAATGGTCTAACAAGTTGCAGATCACTCAAAACGTCCTTAAGTGCAACTTCATGAAGGCAATGCCAAGAATGCTCAGGTAAGTTAGTAGTCCTGATGCTAAACAAATTCATAATTTGAAAATTCAAGTTTGGAACTTGACTGATGTGGCGATAAGACCATCACTGCGTTGTAGGGCTACGATTTTATTTAGAGTTCTGAGCCTATAAAACTTAGGTATCAGCTCGAGATGAAAAGCTTCGAAACTTACATTACCTACATGATATTTGCCGTTGTTGTACTTATCTTGCCCTGGACTATACTCGCCAGCCAAAAAGTGAATTGACTTTTGTCCTAGGGAGCCTTTTTATACTCTCGTAACTCTCTAATGTAACTATATTAAACAATAATGCCCAGGGTATCAGATAAGAAAAGATAAGCGTCTTGTACATGACTAAAGCAATTCGATTTCTAGACGTTTCCAATAGTGTGGTTACAGTCTAGCGAAAACGAGCTGGTCTTATTCGTTGTTGGCGATCGTGCCGGCCGATGAATAATGAGATACCATGTGCCTTAATTCAAGACCAAATATGCCATACTAGAAATGAAGTCTTTCCCAAAGACACGCTTTGAAAAGCTTAGCCTTTCGAGTACTATTAGATATAGCGGCCCAGTGGCCAGGACCACGCCGATTTGTACAATAACCCACATTCGATTGTTACAATTTCTAAATAATCTTCGCAAATGGTCAATTAACTCAAGTAAACGATATCGACTTTGAGCTTTTGGCGCTTGAGATTGCCTTTTTCCGAGGTCGTAAAGATGGCGAGAAGCTAATGTAGATACCGAGCAGAGCTCTTGTAAATATAATCTACCTTTCAAAAAAAACTGAGTGATGATGACCAAGTAGCTAGTAACAAATCGCTTCGATGGCCAGAAGTCGCAAGCTAAAGCAGCGCGATCCTAATCCTCCAACGCACCAAATGCCATTACTCTATGTTCAAAGTCGACAAGATATTTGCCAAAAAGTCACTCTTGTACCTTAACTATTCACTGTCACCTTAACTAATCATATTAGCCCGTGAAAAAAGACAAACATTCAACCGAGAGGCCATTGTTTACCACAGCACCACCTTAATCCAAACAAACCGAGTTCATATATTTAGTCATTACTACGGGAAATTAAAGGCGTTGACAATGTCATCGACCTGGTCATTATTGATGCCGCCATCGGCTTTGCTAAGGCGAAAAAAAAAAGACAATATTAGCAGAAACATTAATAGCAATAGCTTCGCAAAAGCTAAGGAAACAGGCAAGCAGGCCCCAAGAGACTTTGATAGCAACTAGGCATCTACCTCACTGTTGCAGCTGCAGTTACCATTGAGAAGTGATTTGAAATTATGGACTTCCTCTTGCTAGCCTTTGCATTAAATCAATTGAATTTAATACGTAATAGCTACAGAATCTGCGTGTAGAGCGTTAGATTATAATATAGGTTTTTAAGAAGATTTAAACAAAACAATGTTCTTTACTGACTCGAACTCGATACTCCTTCCGATCGTAGTTTTACTGTCTAAACCTTGACGTGACTATATATGATCACCTACCTGATGCACGAGAAGAAGTAGAGGGTCACCGTAAAGGTTAAGCCAGTGTGGAAATTTTGGTGAAAAGATCTGCTTCTAAGTACATGACGAACAAAGCTTCGTCTCGAAGGCGTGTTCCAATTATTCTTCGGTGTTTTTCCGGGTGAACGGTAGCGTTGCGTGGACCACGGCTCACTGCACATATGTCTTCATCTAGATTCATTAACTATATGACCTATTTTTTTCTAATCAACTGTACTGAGTTAGCGTCTGGCGAAAGACGCGCATCGTTAAATCGTCTCATACATGAAAAGCTTTGGAACAGCAACATTTTCTGATGCAATATAGTATTATGCCTGATTCTTCTCAAGAAAGGGAACATTTAATGGTATGGATAGTAGTGGCCGTGCATGATTCCTCTTATATAACAGTATTCTGAGTTGCCTCTAAGCCATTAACTTAGAAAATAATCAGCATATCTTGGATAAAAGCTTACGAGATACTTAGACCTGAAAAACAGCAATTTCGTTAACTTAATCAATCCACACTTACCAGCTCTATCCTGTTTAACTAAGCAGATTGTTACTGTCAGCATAAAGCATCATTACAAGTTCGGCATCCAGGTTGGCATCAAAGTACTTTCTAGTAGTGCTTAGCACACCTGCAGCTTTCTTAGTTTCGGCGTGGATGTGAAATTACAGATTCTAACCTGTTGTAACCTAAACGTTTGCCTAAAATGTTCAAAGTCGACCACGGAAGCAATGTTTGCTGTTGACCTGAATCTATGGGACTGCATCGCATCTAGTGGTAAACTAGTACTCATACGCCAAGTAACGACAAAACCGTCAAAAACGGTCGTGGAATACACAATGCGCGAAGTGATATTCGATGGATCTTTTTATGTATCAACCCAATATGCAATAGATCTCCAAGTCGCAGCCATAATGGCACATTACGCCCCAAATCAGCTCAGCTCAGCATGTCACGATATAGTCATATTATTTCCAACGAACTAGTAAGGAGGACAACTCAATTAGGCTGTGGGCGTGTCATGATGGCAGAAGCATAAATATACTTACTTTTCATAATTTGCCTTGTGCCTTGATGAATCGACACAGGATCTGCATGATTTCACCCATAGAGTGAAAAGTACGAAGAGGAGATTGAGTGTCCTGATGCTTCTTTGGTGCAGTGATTAAGCGGTCACTATCCGCATTGGGCAACGCGGTAGTCCTAAAGAATATAGGCTTTACCAGCACTTGGTTCGGCGGCAATGACTGCCAGCTGATCCAAAAATACTGACTCTTTGGCAGTTGCAGAAAGAAAGCCCCCCCCTGCCGGAAATCGATTAGTGCATCCGTGAGCGCCGCAGCGCTTGATACCCATTCAGCACTATAAAGGCAGATATTATGATGACATCTCTCGCAGAGTTGTGCTTTTTCATACCAACCGAAGCGAATTCTCGTATTTTTTTTCTCTGAATCAGATCAGGTCCGACCTAGCAGCGTATCGATAAACCCATGGACGTCCAAGGTCTCATTAGCTAATCAAGGGAGGTTCAATATTTTCATTAACAATGAATAGCCCCATTTTTTTGTTTTTTATTAAATAAAGCATTTTTCTTCATACTTTTCGCCCGAAACTAAATGCAAATTTGGTTTCTCATAAATTGGGTTGCAAAATAGATTTCATTACTTTTAAGTACTTCTCTTTATTACGTATTTTATTTTACTGGATTTAAAGGTATCTAATATCATTCAGATGTTAACCTTATAAAAGTAATTGCTAATATTTGCTAACTTGGCACAAGGTTAAAATCAGCTCACAAGCATTCAGCAAACCTTAAGAGAACTATGAACTTCCTATAGGACCTGTGCATTTTCAAATAGCGACCACAGTTCAACCAGCGCAACGCCTTTGCGTATGCGACCTAAATTGTTTCATACTACAGAGACTTTTCTTTTTTTCGGCCTTATTCGCGTTCGACCTTGGCATTCTTCGACCTTGTGGTTAAGCCGTCGCCAATAGAACGCGCTTGGTTTCCCTTTCGACAGAATCAACCAGCCGGGCCGACCACTGGATCAGATCTGTTTGATTGACCACAATAACCTTAAATGCTTTTCATCATCTGCCGAGTTCTCCAGCTGATGTGATGGTATGTCCCATAGGGCTGCATATGCATTAGCATGAGTTGTTTTAACAGCTTAGAGTGAAAAGCTGACTATAGACGATGAACTTGTGAGCAGTGGATCTCTGCCACAGCCAATTGGCCAGGCTGATTCGGAGCTGGCCGGGTGGCTTAAAGGGATCATGCATTTGTATCCTGTAACCTTTCCTATTGCAGTTTGTCGTGACAAAGATACAGTCTATCAGAGTTGGCGAACGCACAGGCTTGAAGGGATCAGGGGTGTGGCTTCGTTTGCTTTAGCTCCAGATCATTGCTTTAACTTCTACGGCTTGAGGAGCAAGCTGCAACTAACATAAACGATATATTACTGTATAGAAATGCTCTGTGTCGATCATTTACTGAGAGGTCTTGCTGACTCATATCCCAGCCGCGATAAGCGAGTCCACCGGAAAGCAAAGCCGCAGGATTTTCAGTTAGACAGGGATACGATCTTATAACCTCGACACAGCCTTTGATTCCTGCACCAAACGCACCTCAACGAAGACATGACCCGATTCGGTTTTCTGCCTAATAGGAAACGAATAACTAATAATTATAAAATCATATTAAATGTTTCAACTGTGGCACTCCAACTCATTTTCGTGCTAGCAGATAAGTGGACTAGTCGTAAGTAATCTGTGCTTCTGTTTTGGACAACAAACCTTCCGTCTACTCCATTCCTACGCCTTTAGGTTTTGCTAATTTAGAAACCTTCTAAATGCCGTAAAAGCGTAGGCTGAGCAAATCGTCGTATTTATCAGCTAGGATCAGCTGGTTCCAACTCCTAAAGAGAAGCTTGGATTCGTTTGCTGGAAGTCGCAGAATAGCAACAATTTTACAATTATGTTTACGAAACGTTATCCGATGTTTCCGTTAGAATACTTCCTTTTGGTGCTAGTAGATGAACAAATTTGCCTAATGCACTCTATTTTGAAGGCGAGCCTTTGCATTGCTAATTAAGTACCTTGAATCGTACTTTACTAGGTGCTAAAAGCATTAAAGCTCATAACAGGATAGATTGAAATAAAAGCAACATTGTGATTCGTTGCGTTTATTAGCTTAGGCGGCTTAAAGAGAAGCCCTATTTATTTTGCTCGTATTCACGAACATCGTCGAGGCAAGGGGGTTAATTTGGCCCAAACCCTGTTTGCGTACGCATGCCTCAGTATTGGATAACAAAATGATTGAGATTTTGGGGGCTAACGGGCACACTGCAGCTAGGCACAGTTTCGGACGTCAACCTTAAAGCAATCAGATTGGACAAAAATATCGTTCTTTCAACTGTCATGTCTTTCGATTCGTGGTATTCAGCGTCATTCAGCGCTGCTATCAGGTAGCCGACTTAACGAGCTTGCATAAGAACCGTCAACGAAATTATCTGGAGCTGTAGATAGAAAACTGCTTAGATAAGTCGTTCGTCTAACTGAAAGCGATATCTCTTTCACTTAACACGGATGTGTCGTTACGTGGCGCTCAACAGATATTATCGAAAATAGAAGAAGACAAAATGAGCTTCTTGTCCCCGCGTACGGCGACTTACCCGTGTAGCCTGTCTATATCTTACATAATATATTAAGCTGTTACAAGCTAATTCGGCGAACTTTGAAACTGATTGGTCTAGAACGATGGTCTTTTGTTACTTGTAGCAGAAATACTCTTCTTTATTTTGTGCATATTTATGTTAACGTTCTAACAGCTTCTAGACAGCATGCACCATTGGTGTTCTCATATGTTGTTTCTATATCTCTGGCTTTTCGAGGAAAATGGGCAGTCGGATATGCTTGCCCACCGGTTGCCCTTTTCAGAGCGTGAAACATATCCTAACCAGATGGGCTAAGATCAAAAGTAAGCCGGTTGACTACTAACGTTGGGTATATCTTTGTGCAATGCAGGAAGTAACTGAGGCATGGCGATGAGGGTTGGCGTTTTCATCCGCGTGCTTTCGATAGCTGCGCCAACGGCCCATAAGTCTCTTGAGGTACCTGAGTTAGCAAGCTGCGTCAATTACTTTGGACGAGTACCCTATGACAGCGGATGTCTCTGATGTCCATTGCAAGCACTATTATCATTATGTTACGTCCAAACTTAGTCGACAAATTCAGTTTTTCTTTAGGGCGACGTCGTTCCCTCGCCTGATCCCTTCCCGGTTGGCGGTAGATATTAAAGCGTGCCTTACCTTGATAGCGTGTTGATGATGAATGTTATGAGGATTGCCTGCGAAAAGCACTACACGCATTTCCAGCTGACCTGCAGCCAGTTTAAGGAAAGGCCAGGTTTACTTAATTCCCGCATTTCTAGCAGTTGAATTATTATTCTGTACTACGTTACATGTCAAACGCCAGTTTCAGTCAACAGAACCTTTAAACCCGAAGTAGCGCTTCCGCAAACAGGCTCCTGAGTTGCGAAAATGCGTGTTTGACCTTCTCATCGCTGCCCCTCAGCAAGCTGATTCCCGTTCTCGAAACGTTCGCATCATTCACTTCTGCACTTTCACTTAGCGCTTCCTTGTATGATGTGTTTATTGTTTATCTTCCGCAATGCTATAGCCTTCATAAATAAAACTTGACCATTTAGCGTTGGTTTCCGAGGCGAAAGGATGTTTTTCGTTCTGAATTTCTTTTTCTGAACTAAGCTGGAGTAAACTCAACGAGTGTTTACTCATAAGATTCTAGAAGATCGGTATTCACCAGCCAGATTTCTGCTAATGACGTGTGCCTCAAAGGTTATTCAACTTCAGAGTCTGCCAGATTTGCTTATAGTAGCCTAACAATATGTCCGCCTTATTTTACTGGAGTTTTAATAGGAGGGAAAGGTTTACTTAAAAAAATATATTGCCCTTTCGAAATCAATAAAAACCGAACGCCTAATATTTCTATCATGCATCGCCGTGCAGTGTGCAGCATTTTCTGTACCTACTATACTTACGCGCAGCTGATGCTGTTGTCCTGCAACATGATTAATCGCAGGCTGATAACGCATACATGACGAAAACTCCTTACGTCATTAA
Source organism: Varroa jacobsoni (assembly GCF_002532875.2). NCBI lineage: Eukaryota > Metazoa > Arthropoda > Arachnida > Mesostigmata > Varroidae > Varroa > Varroa jacobsoni. The sequence continues at coordinate 170,992 of NW_019212977.1, forward strand.
GCAAAGATTTAATTATTTATCAAATTTCTAATACCAGTTCAATGTATTCGGTCTTCTAGCTTAGGGTTCCTATCGTCTAAATTTGCAGACAACTGGCCCTTTTCGCTCCGCAAGCTTTACTATGTAGGGCCATACAACGCATAGGACCCGTTGCATGTCCTTGGAATGGTGTACCGATGAAGTGGACCTCCCTCCATTCTGAAAGGTATAACAGTAG